>NC_080572.1:27670297-27842797 GCF_030247185.1 Malaya genurostris | reverse complement strand
CTGGTGCAACGATCCACTTATGATTCCTTCCAGGTCGGGGCTCGCACGTACGGTAACTAGCATAATACCAGTAGCCTATGTGTTTAGCCCGAATCCGTTCTTTGTATCAAATTGATACAAATCTCAACTTCAAAATAATATTTTATAAAAAGTAATTAATATTTCAACTAGTGTTTTTGGGTCATGCTCCATTTTCACAAAATCAACAAAAAAAACATTTCAACAGAATCCTGTGACGTCAGATAATACTCTCGTCTCAGAGGAGATTTAAGAAGTATTTCCAAGGGAAAGATGTAGCAAGTGTACCTCACAAGGAGTGAGAGTGGTCAAAGGTCTAATTGATTTGATTTTCCGTAAAAAAGCACCTCACGAGCATAGATAATTCTCGTAAGTTAAGGTTTTGGGTGTTCTCGTTACAGCGGAGAATGTGGAATGTGTATTTGTTGTATAAGATCAAAATTATCGAATTAGATGTTAATCAATGCTTCTTGAAAATCACAGATACTTCATATTTCTCAAAAGTGGTTGTCAAATTCCTGGTAGAGGATGAAATCTGTTTCTGCAATGACCTATTTAGAACTCCATTGAGTACATTCCACATAACAAAATCCATTACCATACCAAAAAAACGTACGAGTGCGCAATTATCGATGTTCTCGCAAAGGAAATATGTGGCCAGTTGCTATATTGAAAAATAAGTTAAACATTTCTGTATTCAATGCATTTGATAAATTTACTGCCCTCAGTCTATTATAGCAACAAATAAAATTTATCCACCTGTAACTTATCCATAAGAAAAGAAAAAATAAACAAATATTGTAAAAGTTTGAAAAAAGTTATCCTGTTGTTTTTGGTGTGAATTGAAATTGATACATAAGAACCCTTGTGTTATAATTTTTGAGGGACGGATGCGGGTTAACCGACAACCCGGGTGCGGATATACGTTCCACGATATTTAAAAAAATGTTAATTGGTAAATTAGTTAGATGGTTTAAATTAATTCTAAACATAAAATTATCAGAAAATTGCATAGTGTTCTCAAATCTTTCACATTGAAATTTGTTCAAATCTCAGGGCTTTCAGAACCTATAACAAGCAAAATGTTGTCTGTTGTTATAATTACCAACCAATTCAATCATAAAATACCTACGAAGTTTTAATTTCTATTTATTATTAACGAACCAGAATTACTGATAATAAATTGTATATTATTCTATTTTTTTATTTCGATTATAAAAGTTTATACAAGTTTTGTAATATATCGAATTACGAATCAGAGAAAACAAACTTTTTGATCCTGTAGGTAGGTTTAGGAATCGAACCAAGGCGTTGCGTGAAAAGCGATGGTACTACTCATCTCGGCATGTCCGTCCTCTCATTCCATTTTTCATCGCCTTTTGTCAAAATCTTTATCCCTCAGATGAATGCTACGCATTTTAAGTATTAATAATAAAAATCTACATAAGGACTCATGTGTACATCTTAATTTATATCCTGCTCGACTTCGATTATTATTTGTCACACTGAAAAAAATATTTCGCATTTAGTCTTTGTTCAGTAATTCAAATAATGTTTCAATAATTATCATACATTATATCTAATCAGTTAATTTTGTTTAATGAATACTTTGATTACTCAATGTCACTCATTCTTTCGCAATTGCAAAGCTACTATCACATCTCGGTCGCTTCCCATCGAAGCAGATCGATTGGTCAACTTCATCGGTACTGGTGTGTTTTCCGTTCTTACGAAACGGAAATTCATTGACATATGATAGACAATGGCCTTAACCTCCATAAGTGCAAATCGAGATCCGATGCAGTTTCTAGGACCAACGCCAAACGGTAAATAGGCTCCCATATTGATACATACTTTGTTCCTGTCGTTAAATCGTTCTGGATCGAAGCGCTCTGGATCGGGAAAATATCTAGAGTCTCTGTGAAGACCATGTATCGGTATCGAAATACCGGCACCTTTTTCGATAGTGAAATGAAGTCGTCCATCATCCACTCGATAGTCACTGACGCAAAGCCTATCAACCAAAGGTATCGGTGGCCACAATCGTAGACTTTCGGAGACACACATGTCCATGTACTTCATGTTTTGCAAAGATTCATAACTAAGTGGTAAGCCTTCGTGTTCTTTGGCAGTTTGCAGTACTTCTGCATAGAGACGTTGTTGAACATCGGGATTAATTGTTAATTCGTAAACTAAAAACATTAAACAAGAAGACACAGTATCGAATCCTGCCGTGAAAAAAATTGAACACTGAGCTACCATGTCCACATCCATCATTTTAAAATTTGTTTGAGCTTGACCAATTTCAGACTCTCGTACAGTCGCAAATCCATCATTCTGCTCATTTTCGCGTTGATGCTGATGTTTCAGTACTCCTTTGCGAGCTTCCATAAGCAAATGTATCATATCGGGTCGAACAATATTTTTCGAATTTCTAGTTTCCATGGCTTTTAAGATCAACTCGGAGAAGTATTCCAATTGTTCACGTGCAATGAGTTCTATCCCTAAAGCATCCGTAATTCTTGGAAATAAATTGATGGCGAACACACGCCAAAACACACTAAGCATTTGGAAACGTGTCGTCTTTTTGCCATTAATGAAAAAATCATTGTTCGGATTTTTCAGCGAATCTACCCTAATTCCGAAAGCACATGTAGCTATGACATCATTAGTAAATCGGGAAAAAATATCCTTCATGTCATATTCTACAGAACTCGAATCCGTAAGCTGTTTGCGATAATGTCGAACCATATTTTCGCAGCACTCTAGAACCAGCTCAAACATCAACCGCATTTTGCTTCCGGTAAATGCCGGACTCAGAGTGGCCCTCATGTTCCGCCAATTATTCCCAGACAACGTGAATAGCGTCCGGTTCAATATAGTTTTGGGATTCTTAGCGTTCGAGTTCCAAAATGTTGGTCGTCGATCCGTGAAGTGGTCGAAATTTTTGATCGCAATCATTTTTATCAGCTCCGGATCCAGTAGCATGAACACTCGCCCTTGGAAGTCCGACATTCCAACTACCCTACTTAATAGAAACTCTAATTATTATCACTAATAACATTGATACTAATACAACAAACCTGTCATTGACATATTGGTCATAAATTATTTTGTTTAAGTCTGAAAATGAATATTTTCCGAATAGAAATGACAGAAATAATCCCGAAGGTACCTTAGAGATAGAAATCCTTCGGAAATAGTTATCTGTTTTTCTGCTCAGCAGATAGCAACATACCACAAATAAACCGATCAATGAAAGTGTGTAAACAAGGTCCATTGTTTTTTTTTTTTTTTTTTTTTTAAATAACTATTTATTGGAATATGAGTTAAAATTAAATTATTAAGATTTAAATTGGGTGTTCAGCCACAAGTGGTGACTTTTCAGCCCTATTATATATATATATATATATATATATATATATATATATATATATATATATATGATTTGGTTATTACCATGAAGACATCATTTGCTTCCGCAATTCTGAGATTTTTGTGTAGGGAAAATTCTAAACCTACTTGTATTGTGTAATGGGGAAAAGGAACTTATATACTAACTTACTAACTAATACAGAGAGCGAATCGATTCAATTGAAGATTGCATCGATTTTTGTCGGAATTTGCTTATAATATTATGTGACATTACATCTAATGGTTCTATATTTGTGAGTCTGTGTAACTCATTTGTACTAAACCAGGGAGGACGCTTCAGAATCATTTTCAGAATTTTATTCTGAATCCTTTGAAGCGTTTTCTTCCTGGTGGAACAACAGCTTGACCAAATTGGTACCGCATAAAGCATGGCTGGTCTGAAAATTTGTTTATAAATTAACAATTTGTTTTTTAGACAGAGCTTAGAATTTCTGTTTATAAGAGGATATAAACATTTAATATATTTATTACACTTTGCCTGGATTCCTTCAATGTGATCCTTGAAAGTGAGTTTTTTGTCATACGTTAAACCTAAGTATTTAGCTTGATCAGACCATGTCAATTCCAAGCCATTCAATTTGAGAATGTGATTATTGTTTGGTTTTAGAAAAGAAGCTCTTGGCTTGTGAGGAAAGATAATTAATTGCGTTTTTGCTGCATTTGGTTTAATTTTCCATTTTGACAGATAATCACTGAAAATATTTAAACTTCTTTGTAGGCGACTGCAGATCACTCTTAGATTTCTACCTGTGGCTAACAGACTTGTGTCGTCACAGAATAGCGATTTCTGACAACCAACGGGTAGATTTGGAAGATCAGAAGTGAAAATATTATACAAGATTGGAGCTACACTCGAACCCTGCGGAACACCGGCTCGTACGGGTAGCATTTCAGATTTACAATTCTGATAGCTAACCTGAAGAGTACGATCAGTTAAATAATTTTGAATCATTTTGATCAAATAAATAGGAAACTGGAAATCAGACATTTTTGCTATTAAACCTTTGTGCCAAACACTGTCGAATGCTTTTTCTATGTCTAGAAGAGCAACTCCAGTGGATAACCCAGAAGATTTATTTGCTTTTATCATGTTCGTTACTCTGACAAGTTGATGAGTAGTTGAATGTTCATGACGAAATCCAAACTGTTCTGGTAAAAAAATTGAATTCTCATTTATATGAGTCATCATTCTTAACAAGATAATTTTTTCAAAAAGTTTACTGATAGAAGAAAGTAAGCTAATTGGGCGATAACTTGATGTTTCTGCTGGGTTTTTATCAGGTTTTAGGATAGGAATTACTTTAGCGTTTTTCCATCTTTTTGGGAAGTAAGCTAATGAAAAACACTTGTTGAAAATTTTAACCAGGAGTCTCAAGGCAACATCGGGAAGATTTTTAATAAGAATATTAAAAATTCCATCATTACCAGGAGCCTTCATGTTTTTGAGTTTCCTAATAATTGATTTAATTTCATCAAAATTCGTCTCAAAAATGTCATCGTGTGATAACACTTGGGTTGAAATATGATCATACTTCAGTGAGACTTCATTTTCAATAGGACTCACAACGTTTAAATTAAAATTGTGGACACTCTCGAACTGCTGAGCTAGCTTTTGAGCTTTTTCACCATTTGTAAGAAGTATTTGATTTCCTTCCTTGAGAGCAGGAATTGGTTTCTGAGGTTTCTTAAGAACCTTAGAAAGTTTCCAGAAAGGTTTAGAATATGGTTTAATTTGTTCAACTTCTTTAGCGAAATTTTCATTTCGCAAAAGAGTAAATCTATGTTTAATTTCTTTTTGTAAATCCTTAACTATGTTTTTCATAGCAGGATCACGAGAACGTTGATATTGTCGTCGACGAACATTCTTCAACCGAATGAGCAGTTGAAGATTGTCATCGATGATAGGAGAATTTAATTTAGTTTGAGCTTTGGGAACTGAAAGATTTCTAGCTTCGATAATATAATGATTCAAATTATCAATTGCTGTGTCGATGTCCGCAGAATTTTCTAAAATAGTTTCATGATCCACATGATTTTCAATGTGAGATCTGTAATCCAACCAATTAGCTCTATGATAGTTGAAAACAGAACTAATTGGATTAATTATAGCTTCGTTGGAAAGTCTGAATGTTACTGGAAGATGATCTGAGTCAAAGTCAGCATGTGTAATCGGTTCACTACAAATGTGACTTTGATCTGTTAGAACCAGATCAATTGTAGACGGGTTTTTCACGGAAGAGAAACAAGTAGGATTACTGGGATGAAGAACTGTAAAGTAACCAGCTGAGAGTTGATTATGAAGTATTTTACCATTACTGTTATTTTGCCTACAATTCCACTGGACATGCTTAGCATTTAAGTCCCCTATTACGAAAAATTTCGATCGATATCTTGTAAGTTTTTGCAAATCGCCTTTAAAGAAATTTAATTGTTCGCCGGTGCATTGGAATGGCAAATATGCTCCAGCGATGAAATAAATTCCATGAATGGTTTCAACTTCGATTCCCAAGCTTTCAATAACTTTAGTATTGAAAGAAGGTAAAATTCGATGTTTAATTTGCCGTTGGACAAAAATGGCAACTCCACCACCAATTCCAGTAAACCTGTCAAATCGATGAACCACATAATGTGGATTACTTTTCAATTTTACATTTGGTTTAAGAAAAGTTTCTGTCACAATGGCAATATGAATTTTGTGAACTTTGAGAAAATTATAAAATTCATCTTCACTCGATTTCAAAGATCGAGCATTCCAATTTAAAATATTCAAATAATTATTTAACATCACTGTTAAATTTTAAATTCATTATAATATTATTTGCAAATTTCCATCCGATTTGAAATGCTTCAAAAAGTGATGAAGTCGAATTCATTTGGATGATCATTTGAAAAAGTTGATCTTGTAGGTAGATCATTTTATTTTCAGTTATATCGCCTAAATCGACTTCATTTAAAGAAGCGAATGGCATTGAAGGAATATTTGTAGGTAGACTGCCATTAGAAGAAGATGATTTGGCCGGTCTACCTATTAATAAATTGTTTTCGTTAGAAGAAGAACTGCAAGGCGGTCCTGTGTTTTGATTATTTACATTAGAAGAAATAGGTGATAGATTTCTACCTAATATACCAGCATAACTGACATTAGAAGAAGATGATGACGAGGTCGATCTACCTGTCAATAAATTGTTTTCGTTAGAAGACGAATTGGCAGGTGCCTTAGAAGAATTTTCAGGTATATTCTGTAAATTTAAGGTCGTTGATTTGACTTGTTGTCTAAGCGAACGAGCGTTTAAAATTTTTTCTCTGACAGGACATTTCAAATAATTGGATTTATGATTTCCATTGCAATTTGAACATGAAAATTTATCAGTGGTTTCATTCATTGGATAATCGTCTTTCGAATGCGATTTACCACAATTCAAACACCGTATATCCATATGACAATTTTTGGTTCCATGACCGAAGCCTTGGCAACGACGACATTGCGTTAAGTTTGCAATACGATTATGCCGTTTATAATGTTCCCAATGGATTTTAATGTGGGAAATGAAACGTACTTTTTCTAAAGTTTTCAAATTGTTTACATCACTTCGATTGAAGTGTATTAGGTAAAGTTCATGGGAAATTCCAGAGCGTGGTTTAGAAGTACCATTCGCTCTTTTTTTCATAAGTATTACTTGGGAAGGGGCAAAACCAAGCAATTCTTTTAGTTCATTTTTAATTTCATCAATACTTTGATCATTTGATAATCCTTTCAAGACAGCCTTGAAGGGTCTGTCTGATTTTATATCATATGAATAAAATTTATGAAGTTTTTCGGACAAATATCGAATAAGACGTTCGTAATCTTCCAATCCATCCACCAAGACTCGACATTCTCCTCTTCGTCCGATTTGAAATGAGACTTTTACTTCCGGGAGAAAAGTAGAAAGCTCAGTACGGAATGCTTTGAAGTCGGAAATCATCACCGTCACTGGTGGCATAGATTGATGTTTCTTCCCAGAACGACAAGCGTCCATTTTGGGAATTTTTGAAGAATTTTCTTCTATGTCGCTACAATCGGATTCAGGAAGAATCTCGTAAATATTGTTATACGGCATAGGATCAGCGGAAGGGAAATCCGTCCGTTGTCTTTTATTTTTACATTCAGATTCTATAAGATCGTGAATGTTATTAGAAAAATGTTGAATAACGGATTGTGATTTATTCCGTATTGAATTATTTTTAGCCTTAGGCTTGTTGCCTTTCCGGTTGGACGCAGGCATTTTTGAAATTAATGAAATTTTAAATTAAATTAACTAGGCTAAATTAGTCTTCGATTAGACTCCTAGCTAGCCTTAAAAAAGGCTGATTAATTTCTTAGTTACTCTAATATCACTCTTTGTATCACTTAGTCACTCTAATATCACTCTTTGTATCACTTAGTCACTTAGTTAGTGATTCAGGTAGCCTTGAAAAAGACTGAAGCCTTGAATCAATGAAACTCTAGGTAGCCAGAAAAAAATTCCAGGAGCCAAGAGCTATACGCGTGCGGTGCGAACGACTGTTCAACACCGACTGAGGGTCCATTGTTGATTTTGCTCGCTCATATGTGCTCGTTACTGCGCGGTTCCTTAACTACTAGCACAAATTCCTCTAGGGGGTTTATAAGTATTAGCCGAAGTGTGAGTCATCGTATATTGAAAACGTGATACATCGTAATCTAAACCTATTTGATTACACTTTTATATACGGATTCCGAAATTAAAACGGTTCTTATTTACGCGGTTTTCACAATTAACACGGTTTCTAATGAGAATTTAAAAAGCACTGTTATTTGTTTTTTGAGAAAAAATTTAAAAAAGGGAACAGGTTGTCGAAAACGATTATGAGAGCTAATTTAAAGTTTGAAAGTTAACTAAAATCATTCACTCAACAATTCACGAGATCATGGACTGTCGCTCCATAAAATAAATAATCAGTCTTCAGTTCTTCAATCCCTGTCGTAAATTACACGACAACGTCTCTTCCGCTCAGTTGTGGTGTATGATGTCAGCATCGTTATTGATATCATCGAGAATTTCATAGCGTTGAAGAAATAGTTGGATTTTCAAATCTCTTCAACTCTTCACCATATCGAGCAGTACAGTATTTTATACCCATGATATACTTTAGCATGACACATAGTAATACCTTTTCTAATTTGATCCATATTCACCTCTATGAATTCTTCCCCTTTAATTATGTCAGTTTAGTTGAAAATGACTATTAAGATCGTTAGTGTTTATTACACATCGCAACTTCGGAATTGAAAAAAGTGTGAAGTGTTGAAGTGTTTAGTCGAACGTTCTAAATTGTACGTATTATCGTTCTTTTTAAAACCGAATTCATTAAACAGAAGGCATGAACCATTTACATTCATTTGCTTATCGTGCAACGTGTTTCCTAAGTGTTCTAATTTTAATTTGGCATCCAATGTGTTTTATCAAGTATGACTAGACCTTCTCGTAATCTCAGACTGGTTTATAGATTTCCGTTTTTATTGTGGAAAAACAGTTACATTTTATCAAAAACAAAACAAACAAATACTCAAATATACGGTTTTTGGAATTATTAGGTTAAATTTTCCACGATTTCCGCAATTAACACGGTTCTATTTTACACGGATTTTTTTAACACGGTACGTAACCCTCGTGTAAAAAGAGGCCTTAGTGTACATTCAATATTTTCCAGTGTATTGCTTCAAAGTTGCTTAATATTAAACCATATTAGAAGAAACAATTTTCATTTATTTGGTCACAAAAATAAAAATAATCACACAGTCTGAGTCCCTCCATAACTGGGTATCATGAGGCATAGACTCTGTGGAACGAATTGGGATAAAGGCTTTAACGAAAGAAAAAAAAACAAACTGTCGGTAAAATATCGTGCTCTTTAAACGCTTTTTTCATAAATTTTCTTCACCGTAACATCCACCATACATAGTTCTTTAAATCTATTATATCTATCGAATACAATCACAACAGTTATTATTTAATAAAACGTATTAAAACTAGTTTCCTTAAATATCATTTTAGTATTTCGGTATTCATTAGTTGATCTACTTAAAAGCGCTGTTTATATCAAACGATTTGCTATTATAAATAACATATAAAAAAACATTTATTACATGATCTTATAACTTATAACTATCACATTTATTTATAGTAAGATAGCTTGTTGAACTCATGGTAGAGGAAGGAGGGGGGTACGTTTATTAAATACATTGGATAGTTTACCTTGAGTACGTAAGGAATTTATTAGTTGAGACCTGACATAACGATACTCCACGAATGTCCCAACGACATGATCAATATCGCGATAACCTTCGCCACAAGCACAATGTTTAGTCTCGGAAAGTCCAATTCGAAGAAGACGTGCATCTAACGTGTAGTGATTGGACATGAGTCACACGAATGAAATTCCTACTCACCCTGAACCATGCCCTTGACGATATTTTAGGAAAAATTGATTGCATCCATCGAAATGTTGTTTGGCGGCAGCGCTGTAAAATTCGTCGAAATCTTCCGTAAATTCCACCAATAGCCCGTTTGGCCAGGATGTCCGCTCTCCCATTACCTAGAAGGGAGTAATGAGCTAGGACCCAGGCCATAGTGATTTGAGAATACTACCTAAATTTACCCAAGAAAAACGGTTCATTCTTGCCAGCCATGTTTGAGCGAATGGTTTCAATTGCGCTCAGACTATGTGAAGAGGAAATAATGGTTCGGTGATTACACTCTTATAGCTTGAACTGCTTACTCTCCTATATAAACGGATGCAGATTCTTGGCCTAAATGATACCGAAACATTATTGTTGAACATACCATTCCCAATCCGCTTCAATTCGTGACCCGTCCGTGTAAAACATTTTCTCATAATCTATATGCCTGAACTCACATGAAAATGGTTTTGCGATATCCATCGAGCGTAGATGATCCGGGATTACACGAACTTCGTGCTGCATGGACCACCCCTGGTTGCTACTCCGTTACTGATCGGGATAAGCTGAAATTGTACAGAGAATTCCTAGATGATCAGACCTGGGACTGGCAAATCATCCTTCAATATACATCTTCTGGTACCCCAGAGCTCTTTGATCAGTATCGGCGCCGGCCGTATAAATTTCACCCTTATTAGCATCACGTTTGGCTAAAATATTGGCTCTTTCATTGCCGTTTGGGACCCAAACTATTGTGATTTGATAATTATTATTCAATATGTCGTTCAGGCACTGTTTTATTTTTCCCAAGAAAAACGGCTCGTTTTTGCCAGTAGCGTTTGAGCGAATGGTTTTAATTGCACTCGGACTATCTGTGAAGAGAAAATAATGGTTTGGAGATAATGTGACGATTACACTCAAACAATAATGAACTGCTGCTAACTCTGCTATATAAACAGATGCATGTTCTTGAAGCCTAAATGAAACCGAAACATTATTGTTGAATATACCAAACCTAGCCTCTTCAATTCGTGATCTGTCCGTGTAAAATATTTTCTCAGAGTCATTATGCCTGAACTTACTTGTAAATATTTTTGGGATTTCCATCGAGCGTAGGCGTTCCGGGATTCCGTGCACTTCGCGTTGCATGGATGTGTCGAAAAATAATGTTGAGTCAGGGACATTTAGGAGGCTGTCACGGATAGGAATATATCTTGAAGGGTCGATTTCCTGTGACATATGGTTAAAATATACTGTCATGAATCTTGTTTGAGATTTAAGCTCAACTAGCCTTTCGAAGTTATTATTAACCAGGGGATTCAGAACCTCACATCTTATTAGCAATCGCGACGAAAGCTCTTGGAAAAGAAAGAATCTTCCCCTGGTTTCAAAACTGGGATAACTTTAGCTAACTTCCACTTTGAAGGGAAGTAACCAAGCTCCCAGCACCTGTTAAAAATTTTAGCTAAGAAGACAAATGAGCGAATACTCAAATGTTTCAGCTCAATGTTAAATGTGTTGTCGAAATCGGGGGCCTTCATATTTTTAGATTTTTTTCACAATAGCCATCAGCTCATTCGCAGTGACTCTACTTTCCTCAGGAACCAAGCAGTCTGATTGGTCAACCTCAGCTACGCTATCAGCAACGGCTCTTCCATGTGGACTAATAATGTTGAGTCCTAAATTGTGAGAACACACAAACTGCTGGCCTAGCGCATTTGCCTTCTCTGCTGGTGTGATTAAAGGTATTCCTTCAGCTGCACCCTGGGGTGACATCAAAGGAGGAATAGGCTTCGGTTTTTTTCTTAAGCACCTTCGTTAAGGACCAGAAAGGCTTGAATGTGGGAGAATTTCTCGAAGCTTTTGCTGGAAGTTCCTGTTGCGAAGCTCAGATATCCTTTCCTGGATTATCCTAGTTAAGTTGTTATAAGAAATCTTCTTATCTAGGATGCCAGTTCGTTGATACTGCCTCCGGTAGATATTTCGAAGTCGGATGAGTTTCTTGGTGACACTGTCAATTTGAAGATAGAAACTCGGCATATGTTGTACTGGAACCGTCCTATCACGAGCGACTGTGATTTAATGCTGGAAGGAAGATAGAGCCGCATCGATTTCCATCGGGGAATCTAGTGGCAAATCGATATTAATAAGTTGGTCGGCGATTTGTTGAAATTGAACCCAGTCGGTGCGATAATAGTTCCTCCGAGGTTGAATAGGCACTGTTTCTGGTGAAGATCCCAACGTCAATATTACTGGAAAGTGGTCGGAAGAGAGCTCGTTGAAGACAACCGGAGAGCTGTCTATGGCGATGTTACTGATGAATATATCCAAAATGGAATGAACTCCCGATCTGGAATGTCGCGTTGGTTGATCCGGAGCGAGGATGTTGTACTGTCCAGCTTCGTTGACGTTTCGATTCTGTCTTTTGTTTCCCCACAGCTCATGCCGTGCGTTCAGGTCCCCAGCAATGATAAATTTGTTCTGTCGTCGAGTAAGCATAACCAGATCTCGCTTCAATGACGCACACGTACCATCTCGAAGATTGGTTTGTTTGGGGCAGTACGCTGCAATGATGATGATTGTAAGGCAGGCAGAAGCCTGTGCTGAATGGATCGTTTAATGGCATAGGCAACTCCCCCTCCTCTAGTAGTTGTCCTGTCGAGCCTGTGAATTCTGTAATTGGAAATAAGAATAGAAATCTCAGGTTTAAGATGAGTTTCCGTTAAAATAGCAATATCGGCATTCTTCTCTTGAAGAAAGTCGGACAATTCAGCAGTTTTGGACCTGAGTGAACAAGCATTCCAATTTACTACAACCAACTCATTGCATTGCATATTCGATGATTAATTTGCCTAAGGCTTTAATTTGATCGAGCCGCGTTCTGTAGTTTCGTAGTTTTGTTGTCATTCAGGAGGGAATTGGGAGAAAAATATTTTTGTGATCCAGCGGCTGGATCTTTTGGATTACTGTGAGGAAGTGGCGGCAAATTTCAATATCCCTCTTCGGTGGGAGCCGTGGAAAGTTAGTTTCATCCTTCTGTGGAACATTCTTGCGCGTTGATTGTTCACGGGACGCCTGTTGTCGATTTTTGTGAACTCAGCTCGTTTGGGACACGATTTGCTAGTAGATGGATGGTCGCCATCACAGTTCACACATTTTACTGCGATGTCATCTAGTAGGCAATCGTTGGTATTGTGTGATTCGGCACATTTCCCGCACCGACTATTCATGTGGCAATTCCTCGTTCCATGGCCGTAGTTCAAACAGTTCGTGCACTGTGTGACATCCCGATGTACCGGTTTACACTTTTGCCATTCGATGATTATATGGATTAACGATTTTATCGTTTTCAGTTGACTCATGGTGATGGAGCCCTTCTCTAGATGAACCAAGTACAGTTGATCTCGATACTTTTTGTCCGTGTTGTGTCGTTTCATTTCAAACACCATCACAGGCTTTAGTCCAGCCTCCGACAGTGCCTGCTTTAGTTCGGCTTCCATCATGTCGGGTAGTCCTCGAAGTACAACCTTCATAGGTTTGTTGGCGACAATATCGTGTGTGAAGTATTCCGCTTTTGTCTGCTTCAGATAACATTCCACTCCTTTGTAGTGGTTCAAAGCCGGAACAGTTATTTTGTAGCCTTCAGTACATAAACGGATTGTTGCCTGTAGTCCTTTGCTGATCAGCATGTTGAAATCCGAACGTAGAGTGGGTGGGAAGCCCTTCAGGTAGAAAGGCGGCTTTTTTCCTTCTTCTGCCGTTCCTCTTCGACATCAACTGGCAGATCAGCGTATTGATTGTTACTCAGCAAATGGTCGTTTACCTATAGATCCCTTGGCTTCAGACGCTTAGCATCCTTCTCGGGTCTATGGCGCGTTTTGCCCATAGCTTGGGTAGGTAGACAGCTGCGAATAATAGATAAAACAAAATCGAAATTAGTCGTAGTAGGTTATTCGTCTATCCACATCGAGTGTTAGATGACGAATGATCGATTTTCAACGACGGTTCCCCTTTTTTACGCATTCAGATGAGGATATGTTCCTGACTACCTCAAAATCGTCGTCCTTGCGCGAGTAAGCCAAGCAAAAGTAAAGAGTTTTCCGTGTTATTTTCAAAGTTTTAGAAAATTTAATTTTTGAGTTGTTTGTGGTTATCTCACTCTGTTCAAAATATTATAATAATATTAATATTATTATTGATGAACTGGTGAAAGAATTATGATGCTGCCGTTAATACAAGTCGTTGATATTCACGATTAAGTTCAGCCCATTCTTCCATATGGCTAATTTTGAAAAGGCACCCCATAGTAAAGTAAGTCGTATTCACGACAAAAAAAGTTTACTCGAATCCGACCCGAACTGTCGGTGTCGGTAGTGGTTTCCAACTGGTTAAGAAAACTACAAGGATCAGCCCCATGTGATTGTTCGAACCATTGATGTGGAACAAGGCAACCAAAATTTCTAATGATCTACAATCAAACAGTCCAATCAATCGTCACACTTTTGAATCCCCTATTGCACGAGAGTCTGCCTAGATTTATCTTGATTAGGAACCAACACCGAACATTGTTTGTTTTATAGCCGACGAAATTACATCAATATCCCAAATGTATGCAATTATATCTTTGTACATACTTGCGATACGGATTTTGATATTAAAGCTTCTCTTCGTCATACTTGTGTTCAAGTTTTGTACGCAAGCAATGATTTTTATAGCGTTAAGTTTCTCTACCATTCTACGATTTCGGTTAAAGCGATAAACTATTTCTCATTATCAATCGAGTTCATCTTATATAAATTAGAAATTAATCTTACGCACTCAAAATTTACCGTGGGGTAGTTGTCAATTTCTCAGGCAAAACGACATGACAAGGAATTTCATCCGAGCTTGTATGACACAAGAGTAGAGCATACCAATTAAAGCTTCAAATCGTTTTATGGCACTTTTTGTCTTGCTGTCTAGCAACAACCTACCTCTAGCATGCTACGCGTAGGACTGAAACGTTAGCTATAATTTTGCTTATGCATCGATTGACCAATCAGAGCGATGCTTTCCTTTTGATATATCGCTTACCCCTTCAAAACCGTCGTCTATGGCAGGGAAATATACTGAGCTGTAAGTGTTTGAAACCTGACCACATATCTACATTTATTTTTCCTTGAGTTTCAAATGTGCACCCCTATATAGAAAATAAAGAAACGTTCTACATCAAAAACTCTGAAATCCACCTATCCCGGTAGTATAAGTCCAATAGGCAAGCCGTGTGGCATCCGGCGGAACAATTTCAATCATAAACTGATCTGCTGGTAAAACGGGAGCTCGCAAGTGTATTTCCGTGCAGATATCTGAAGGACTGCAGTAACTTAAAATGAGAATAACTGAATTATAATAAAGGATATTCTTCGGATAAAATAGACGACAATAAACTATACGGGTAACAGATTGAAGAATTTGCCTCCTGAACTCAAAACGACGTACACTACAAATCTAGAATTTTTATTGCTGAATATAAAAGATTACTTGCGTAATTTTAGGGCCACCGTCACATCTCGTTCGCTAGTTACAGAAATAGTTCCACGCATTAAGCGCATAGGTACTGGTGTTTTATTCGTTCGCTCGAAACTGAAATTCAGTAACATGTGGAACACAATGGCCTTAACCTCCATCAGTGCGAATCTAGACCCTATGCAATTTCTCGGGCCAACACCAAACGGTACATAGGCTCCCATGTTTATATCTGCCTTATTGTCATCACTAAAACGTTCCGGATCGAAACGCTCGGGATCGGGGAAGTATCTGGAGTCTCGGTGAAGCCCATATATCGGTATAGATACACCTGTACCTTTCTCAATAGTGAACTGAAGTTGTCCATCATCTACTCGATAGTTTTGGACACACAACCTATCAACCATTGCTATTGGTGGCCACAAACGAAGACTCTCTGAGACGCACATGTCCATGTACTTCATTTTCTGCAAAACTTCGTAATTGAGCGGGAAACCATCAAGTTGCTTGGCGGTTTGCTCCACTTCTTCGTAGAGTTTCTGTTGAATATCTGTATTGATCGTCAATTCATAAACTAGAAATGTGAGGCAAGTGGATACAGTATCAAACCCAGCGAATAAAAATATAAGACACTGAGCAACCATGTCCAAGTCCGTCATTTTGAAACTATTTTGTATTTGTCCAACATCAGACTCTTGAACGACGGCAAATCCATCATTATATTCACTATCTTGTTGGTTTTTTAATATGCCTTTTCGAGCTTCTATAAGCAAATGTATCATGTCGGGCCGATCAATGTTCTTCGCCGTTTTGGTTTCTACAGCATTCATGATCAACTCGGAAATGTACTTTAATTGTGCTCGATCGACAATTTCCACACCCAATATATCTGTTATTTTTGGAAAACTTGAAATTGCAACTAATCGCAACAATACACTTAATCTTTGGAAATGTGTTATCTTCTTGCCATTGATGTAGAAGTCGTTATGCGGATATTTCAGTGAATCTACCTTTATCCCAAACGCACATGTAGCTATGACATCATTGCTAAACCGGGAAAAGATATCTTTCATTTCAAATTCCCTGGAATCCAAGCTGTTGAGTTTTTCCCGATAATGTCTGACCATAGTCTCGCAACACTCGAGCACCAGTTGGAACATCAACCGCATTTTGCTGCCAGTGAATGCCGGACTCAAGGTGGCTCTCATGTTCCGCCAATTATCTCCAGCCAACGTAAATAGCGTCCGATTCATGACAGTTTTAGGATTCTTTGCATTCGCATTCCAAAATGATGGTCGTCGATCCGTGAAATGATCGAAGTTTTTAATCGCGACCGTTTTTATCAACTCTGGATCCAACAGCATAAAAACTCGTCCCTGTGAATCAGACATTCCAACAACCCTGCACACAAGAAAATATTTAGAAATTTTCATGTTCAACACTTACACTTACTATCATACCTGTCAGTGGCGTATCTGTCGTAAATAGTTTTAATGAAATCCGAAGATGAAATTCTCCTAAATAGAAACGACAGGAAGATCGGAGAAAAAAATCCCAATGGTATAGAAGAGATTGAAATTTTTCGATAGTAGTCATCTTCATTTCTTGTCAGCAGGTAGCCACACACAACCAATAAAACTGTAAATGGTAGCAAGTAAACCCAATCCAATTCCATGTTTGAAGTTTTCACAGGCCAGGGTGCTTAATGAATGTGCAGACTATCGTTCACTAACGCTATCTAGCTAAATTTTGTATTCGATTGAAGCTAAATAATCCAACAAATGAGGCATCGGTGAATACAATATTGAAAGGTAGGTATTAGTATTTGTATTTTCATTACTTCGTATATTCAATGGGAGATGTGTATTTTTCAACTAATACCGAGCGAATGTGTTGAGTGCAGGTACCTTCATTCATTTCAGCTCCTGCAGTCATCTCATTAGATAGAATGAGATTTGCTGTCTCTGTTCGATCCATTGGTTTAAAGGGTAAAATGGATATAGGTGCATTCGCTTCGAGTTTTAGCATCGCTATACAGTTTTAGAATTTTTCTGCACTATTGTTTCTTAGAGACAAAGCGAGAACATTATATCCGATTTTATCACAATTCGGCAATTAGTATGGCGACTCAACTAATGAGATGACTGTTGGTGCAGTAGCCCTATGTTTTAAATGAATTCATACAACCCTTGCCTAGAGCAGCTCAAAAAGGGGAAAAAATTAAAAATATTAAATCAAGTACGTAGCTCTACACGTGTTTCTATTCGATTCGCAACAAAAAACATTAACTTATTTGTTCCAAATTAATCACCGTTGAAAAATTTATCACCTAGGTTGAGCTTTGTTACCCAGTGTTATCAGGGCTACATTTATCTAGCTAGCTAAATGCGCCGCATCCATCTTTCAGTCACTCTGAGTAAGACGCTCCGAACTAATGCTCGTGTGTTTCACGATGGCTGGGAGTTAAGTCTTTATTAACCCCTCTTTTTTATCAGCGAATGGATTGGACGAATGTTTGAATGGATCAAATGGGATTTCGGTAGGCATTAGGTATATACATCAGACGGACTGAATACTGACTGTTTTCGGAGGTGGTAATTTATCCTTAAAATGTATTAGATCCTAACTTTGAGTTAACCGATTAAAACGAATATTCCTAGTCAAAGGCTAAGAATATGGTACTTCTCATATAGAAAGGTTATGCAATCACTTAAAAAAAACGACTAGTAAAACCGACTAGTAAAAAGTGTCATATACCATTCGATTCTGTTCATCGAGCTGAGAAATGTCTCTATCTTTCTCTCTCTCTCTCTCTGTGTGTGTGTGTATGTGTGTGTATGTGTATATGTCCAATAATCTCACTAAGTTTTCTCGGAGATGGCTGAACCGATTTTGACAAACTTCAAATTCAAATTAAAGGTCTTCCGGTCCCATACGGAATTCCTGAATTTCATACGGGTCCAATTTCCGGTTCCGGAGTTTAAGAGTAAAATGTGTTCTATATTGTACACCGTCACTTAAGTTGGCGAAACAAAGAACGTAAAAAAATTCTAAACTGGTCTCAAAACTACACAAATCGATAGCCATTATCAGTAGGCAACTAAACAAACTGATTTCGGCTATCCTGGTTCCGGAAGCACCGGAAATAGTGGTCATATATTCGAAAATGAATCTCACTTGCTTTTCTCAGAGATGATTTGACCGAATTCCTCAAACTTAGATTCAAATGAAAGGTCTCACGGTCGCATACGGAATTCCTGAATTTCATCCGAATCCGATTTATGGTTCCGGAGTTACAGGGTAAAGTATGTTCAATATTGTACACCGTCACTTAAACCGGCGAAAAAAACCCTGTTTAATCCAACTAGCGGTGTAATGATGCCTTTCTCATTTTCATTTTCTCCTGTATATTACAGCAGAAATTCCCCGAAATACTATAATTTAAAAAAGTTCAGAAAATAGTTTTAAAGATTTCTGTTGCATAATACTACTACTTTGATATACTACATTTGAATTTGAATTAGTGAAAATCTGTTCAATCATATGTGAGAAAGTGAAGTGAGCTCGATTTTATCATATTTGATTATTATTGCCGGTACTTCCGGCCAATACAAAGAGATATCTTATGAACAAAGTGTTTCTGAAATTGACGTTTTCATACTGAGCACCCTATCTCCGGAACCAGGGGTTTGATCCGAATGAAAATTGGGATATTCTTATGGCATCTTAAGAACTTCCATCTCCGAGAAAAGTGAGTCACATTATTTTCACATTTTTGGTGCATTATTTTCACATTTTTATGCATATCACCCTGTAATTTCGGAACCGGAAGTTGGATCCAAATAAATTCCGGAACTTTGTATAGGACCATAAAACTTTTTATATGAATCTAAATGATATTCAGGAATATTGTATGGGACTATAAGATCTTTCATTTGAATATAAGTTTGAGAAAATCGGTTCAGCTATCTCTAAGAAAATTGAGTGAAATAATTTTCACATTTTTAATGCATTTTTTTCACATTTTTGGTTCATATCACCCTGTAATTCCGAAACCGGAAGCCGGATCCAAATAAAATTCAGGTGCTTTGTATTATACCATGAGATCTTTCATTTGAATCTAAGTTCGTGAAAATCGGTTGAGCTATCTCCGATAGAAGTGTGTGACAATATTTTTCACACACACACACACACACACACACACACACACACACACACACACACACACACACACAGACATTTGCTCAGCTTGTCAAGACAATCGGCCCTCCGGGTCTCGGTTCAAAAGAAGTCGGTTTATGTAAACTGGTCTCAAAACTAATAAAAATAATAAAAACATATTGTAAACTGAACTTAGAACCGTTATTCCCAATCTTGGGGTCTTATGGTCCTACCAAAAATTACTGCCTATTTTCGGATACAACAAAAATTAAAATCGTCATTGACAAAATTGTACAAAATCTTCAAAATTTGAATAAAAACTAGTAGAGTTTGTACGTCATGTTAGTTGTTGGCCGTACGAACCGACTTTGATTATACCGGTTCTCGGGTACCGGTGCAGGAAGTACATATAATAGTGAACCCACTTCGTTTTTTTAAGGATGACCTACGCGAGCAAAGCACTGTTTCATTCTGTATGTTACACTAGTTAATACACAAACAATCCCTTGGTTTCTTTCAAAAATCGAAGAGTTTTTTTTAATAGAATACCACAATATTATACATGAGAAAAGCATCATTACACCTCTAGATGGATTAAAACAGGTTTTGTTTAATTGAAAGAAGTAAGTAAGGCTAAGATTGTCGATCTTAAATTGATTTTGATGTTCTATGATTTATATTCAAAATAGTTTATAGTTATAACATGTTCGATTTCTTTCAACCTCAAACGCGCGATCGAATTCAACCGAATTTATATAGGGTGATTTTTTAAGAGCTTGAGAACTTTTTTAAACAATAAAACGCATAAAATTTGCAAAATCTCATCGGTTCTTTATTTTAAACGTTAGATTGGTACATGACATTTACTTTTTGAAGATAATTTCATTTAAATGTTGACCGCGGCTGCGTCTTAGGTGGTCCATTCGGAAAATCCGCTTTTTTATCGACAAATTTTGTTCAGCGATGAGGCTCATTTCTGGTTGAATGGCTACGTAAATAAGCAAAATTGCCGCATTTGGAGTGAAGAGCAACCAGAAGCCGTTCAAGAACTGCCCATGCATCCCGAAAAATGCACTGTTTGGTGTGGTTTGTACGCTGGTGGAATCATTGGACCGTATTTTTTCAAAGATGCTGTTGGACGCAACGTTACAGTGAATGGCGATCGCTATCGTTCGATGCTAACAAACTTTTTGTTGCCAAAAATGGAAGAACTGAACTTGGTTGACATGTGGTTTCAACAAGATGGCGCTACATGCCACACAGCTCGCGATTCTATGGCCATTTTGAGGGAAAACTTCGGAGAACAATTCATCTCAAGAAATGGACCGGTAAGTTGGCCACCAAGATCATGCGATTTGACGCCTTTAGACTATTTTTTGTGGGGCTACGTCAAGTCTAAAGTCTACAGAAATAAGCCAGTAACTATTCCAGCTTTGGAAGACAACATTTCCGAAGAAATTCGGGCTATTCCGGCCGAAATGCTCGAAAAAGTTGCCCAAAATTGGACTTTCCGAATGGACCACCTAAGACGCAGCCGCGGTCAACATTTAAATGAAATTATCTTCAAAAAGTAAATGTCATGTACCAATCTAACGTTTAAAATAAAGAACCGATGAGATTTTGCAAATTTTATGCGTTTTATTGTTTAAAAAAGTTCTCAAGCTCTTAAAAAATCACCCTGTATGTAAAACTAATATTACGTTTCGTTTTTGACTCATCAGTGCGTAGCAGTTTATGTTGAACTGCTACCGCGATCTGACGGCTCAACATAAACCGCTAGGTAGACGTAATGTTGAGCCTTCAGGTCGCGGTAGCAGTTCAACATAAACTGCTACGCACTTATGAGTCAAAGACGAAAAGTAAAATTAGTCAAAATGGGTACAATGTTGCTTGAATATCAAAAATGCAAAGAACGCCGATGATCATTGTTCGCTTCCCTTCTCCTTTGTTCAACAATCGCGCTGATTTTCGGACTTGTCCGTACATTCGGGTGCAAACGAAGCCGACGCCGCTTCTTGCTCGCATGAAGACCTTGCAGTTGTTATTCGCAAAAAAAAAACAAACCTCCGAACGACTTGAGGTGAATGAGAAACGAATATTCATGCAGCGATAATCGTCGAGGCTTAATTCGCGATGATCGTTCGGGCTGTCTTTAAAACAAGAAAATTAAGATGTTTCCCCGTGTATTAAAACCATAGTCTTATATGTATGTGATGAGCCATATCCCAGCACTCTCCAATTGCTGCTACCCAACGAGATATGATTAATTTATTAGATGAAGAATGCTTCGCGAAGAATGGAATCCAACGATCATCGCAGTGACGCTATTCGAACCAATTCGAGGGGTAAAGTAAGTGATCGAATGACAAACGAATGTATAAACATGCACGATGTATACCTAGCATAAGTTTAGGGGTAAAGGAAAAAAATTCCTTTGCCGTCAAATTACCCTTTATATTTAAAAGTTCCTTTTTTTTTCAACGTATTGTTCAACACTGAACATGAGAAACTAGTCGTATTAAGGTTAGATTCGAATGCCGAAAAATTAAAGTGAGATTTGGAAAAGAGTGGAACCATGACCGATTTGTAGCTCCTTTAAGTACATTACACATAAGAACATGTGTTCGGGACACAAATAGAATCTCTTGTGAAATTATTTTGGGATTTCGAACGCATTTTGTCGCAGTTATCGTAATTATTTTAAGAGAAATCGGTAGCCTATTTGAAAATGTGCATTCGGCTCATTTACTAAGCTCATTGCCATCAAGGAAACAAATAATATTTATTCACTTTTACCAAGTGAAGAAAAGAAAAATGAATATTCTGATAAAAACTGTTTGAAAACAATCCTTTCTAATTGTTTTTGCTGTAAATTACTGATTAATATCAGTGTATTATCTGGTTTGCCGAACATTTTTCCCACCACTTACCAAAAAGCTTCAATTTCAAGCCCCCTTGTACACCCAAACCTCCATTTACGAACCTTATATATGTATGTATGTATGCTTACACACTCACTCGTTTGCGTATATGTGTATATATTTGTACATATAAATGATCGCTTTTACTTCACCAATATTTATATGTATTAGAAAATACAAATATTTGCACACATGCGTACGTATATTAATACATATATACATATATAAGTTACGTAAATGGAGGTTTGGGTGTAGTGGACGCAACTAGTCTCAGCAGAAAAAAATAAATAAATATACACTGGCCAATAAAACACTAAAAATACAAATCTAATTTTGATACAAAAATCCACTGAGATTCCATTTATTTATGCTTTTATGTGCAATACATTATCAACATAAAGGGTGATCCCAGAAAAAAAATTCCTTTTAAGGGATCCACAATTTAATAGCTACGCTATGCTGCGCTCCTCTTCTTCTTGTACCAGTCGGATTAGATTCAAGAACCATTTTCACTGGGCTATCGTTCGACATCCTTATGACATGTCCAGCCCATCGTAGACGTTCGATTTTAGCTGTCCGTACGATAGGTGGTTCTCCACGTTCCGTCTTCCATCTGCACTCCGCCATAGATGGTTCTCAGTACATTTCTTTCAAAAACACTGAGGGCGCGATGGTCCTCTGCCAACAAAGTCCAGGTCTCGTGGCCATAGAGAACAACCGGTCTAATGAGCGTTTTGTTGATGGTCAATTTCGTGCGGTGGCGTATTTTTCTCGATCGAAGGGTTTTTCTGTGTCCAAAGTACGCACGATTGCCTGCCAAAATACGTCTCTGAATTTCTCTACTGGTGTCATTGTCGGCGATCACCAGTGAGCCCAAATACACAACCTCGTCAACCACCTCGATATCGTCACCGTCTATTAATATTCGTGGTGGAAGGCGTAGTGTTTCTTCTCTAGAGCCTCTTCCTCTCATGTATTTTGTTTTTGACGCATTTATGGCCAGTCCGATACGCCGTTTCCGTCATCTTCTCAAGGATACGTGTTACAATTTCAATATCGTCAGCAAAGCCAAAATGTTGTCCGGACTTTCGGAAGATCGTGCCACTCGTGTCGATCCTCGCTCTTCGAATCACATCTCCCAAGGCAATATTGAACAAGATACAAGAGAGTCCATCACCTTGCCGTAGACCTATCCGAGATTCGAAGGGACTCGAGAGCGTCCCAGATACTTGGACGTAGCACATCACTCTATCGCTGTTCACGATCGATTGTGTCGTATACCGCTTTGAAGTCAATAAAAAGGTGATGCGTGGGTACATTGTATCCACGACACTTCTGGAGTACTTGTCTTATCGCGAATATGTGATCCGTAGTGGCGCGGGCTCCAGTAAATCCCGCTTGGTACGGCCCTACGAATTCCTTAGCTATTGGTGATAGACGACGGCAAAGGATTTGGGAGAGTACCTTGTAGACGGCGTTGAGCAATGTGATTGCGCGGCAATTGCAACAATCCAGCTTATCCCCCTTTTTGTAGACGGGACATACCACTCCACTCCACAGACTACCAGTCACTCTGAGTAAGACGCTCCGAACTAATGCTCGTGTGTTTCACGATGGCTGGGAGTTAAGTCTTTATTAACCCCTCTTTTTTATCAGCGAATGGATTGGACGAATGTTTGAATGGATCAAATGGGATTTCGGTAGGCATTAGGTATATACATCAGACGGACTGAATACTGACTGTTTTCGGAGGTGGTAATTTATCCTTAAAATGTATTAGATCCTAACTTTGAGTTAACCGATTAAAACGAATATTCCTAGTCAAAGGCTAAGAATATGGTACTTCTCATATAGAAAGGTTATGCAATCACTTAAAAAAAACGACTAGTAAAACCGACTAGTAAAAAGTGTCATATACCATTCGATTCTGTTCATCGAGCTGAGAAATGTCTCTATCTTTCTCTCTCTCTCTCTCTGTGTGTGTGTGTGTGTATGTGTGTGTATGTGTATATGTCCAATAATCTCACTAAGTTTTCTCGGAGATGGCTGAACCGATTTTGACAAACTTCAAATTCAAATTAAAGGTCTTCCGGTCCCATACGGAATTCCTGAATTTCATACGGGTCCAATTTCCGGTTCCGGAGTTTAAGAGTAAAATGTGTTCTATATTGTACACCGTCACTTAAGTTGGCGAAACAAAGAACGTAAAAAAATTCTAAACTGGTCTCAAAACTACACAAATCGATAGCCATTATCAGTAGGCAACTAAACAAACTGATTTCGGCTATCCTGGTTCCGGAAGCACCGGAAATAGTGGTCATATATTCGAAAATGAATCTCACTTGCTTTTCTCAGAGATGATTTGACCGAATTCCTCAAACTTAGATTCAAATGAAAGGTCTCACGGTCGCATACGGAATTCCTGAATTTCATCCGAATCCGATTTATGGTTCCGGAGTTACAGGGTAAAGTATGTTCAATATTGTACACCGTCACTTAAACCGGCGAAAAAAACCCTGTTTAATCCAACTAGCAGTGTAATGATGCCTTTCTCATTTTCATTTTCTCCTGTATATTACAGCAGAAATTCCCCGAAATACTATAATTTAAAAAAGTTCAGAAAATAGTTTTAAAGATTTCTGTTGCATAATACTACTACTTTGATATACTACATTTGAATTTGAATTAGTGAAAATCTGTTCAATCATATGTGAGAAAGTGAAGTGAGCTCGATTTTATCATATTTGATTATTATTGCCGGTACTTCCGGCCAATACAAAGAGATATCTTATGAACAAAGTGTTTCTGAAATTGACGTTTTCATACTGAGCACCCTATCTCCGGAACCAGGGGTTTGATCCGAATGAAAATTGGGATATTCTTATGGCATCTTAAGAACTTCCATCTCCGAGAAAAGTGAGTCACATTATTTTCACATTTTTGGTGCATTATTTTCACATTTTTATGCATATCACCCTGTAATTTCGGAACCGGAAGTTGGATCCAAATAAATTCCGGAACTTTGTATAGGACCATAAAACTTTTTATATGAATCTAAATGATATTCAGGAATATTGTATGGGACTATAAGATCTTTCATTTGAATATAAGTTTGAGAAAATCGGTTCAGCTATCTCTAAGAAAATTGAGTGAAATAATTTTCACATTTTTAATGCATTTTTTTCACATTTTTGGTTCATATCACCCTGTAATTCCGAAACCGGAAGCCGGATCCAAATAAAATTCAGGTGCTTTGTATTATACCATGAGATCTTTCATTTGAATCTAAGTTCGTGAAAATCGGTTGAGCTATCTCCGATAGAAGTGTGTGACAATATTTTTCACACACACACACACACACACACACACACACACACACACACACACACACACACACACACACACACACACACACACACACACACACACACACACACACACACACACACACACACACACACACACACACACACACACACACAGACATTTGCTCAGCTTGTCAAGACAATCGGCCCTCCGGGTCTCGGTTCAAAAGAAGTCGGTTTATGTAAACTGGTCTCAAAACTAATAAAAATAATAAAAACATATTGTAAACTGAACTTAGAACCGTTATTCCCAATCTTGGGGTCTTATGGTCCTACCAAAAATTACTGCCTATTTTCGGATACAACAAAAATTAAAATCGTCATTGACAAAATTGTACAAAATCTTCAAAATTTGAATAAAAACTAGTAGAGTTTGTACGTCATGTTAGTTGTTGGCCGTACGAACCGACTTTGATTATACCGGTTCTCGGGTACCGGTGCAGGAAGTACATATAATAGTGAACCCACTTCGTTTTTTTAAGGATGACCTACGCGAGCAAAGCACTGTTTCATTCTGTATGTTACACTAGTTAATACACAAACAATCCCTTGGTTTCTTTCAAAAATCGAAGAGTTTTTTTTAATAGAATACCACAATATTATACATGAGAAAAGCATCATTACACCTCTAGATGGATTAAAACAGGTTTTGTTTAATTGAAAGAAGTAAGTAAGGCTAAGATTGTCGATCTTAAATTGATTTTGATGTTCTATGATTTATATTCAAAATAGTTTATAGTTATAACATGTTCGATTTCTTTCAACCTCAAACGCGCGATCGAATTCAACCGAATTTATATGTAAAACTAATATTACGTTTCGTTTTTGACTCATCAGTGCGTAGCAGTTTATGTTGAACTGCTACCGCGATCTGACGGCTCAACATAAACCGCTAGGTAGACGTAATGTTGAGCCTTCAGGTCGCGGTAGCAGTTCAACATAAACTGCTACGCACTTATGAGTCAAAGACGAAAAGTAAAATTAGTCAAAATGGGTACAATGTTGCTTGAATATCAAAAATGCAAAGAACGCCGATGATCATTGTTCGCTTCCCTTCTCCTTTGTTCAACAATCGCGCTGATTTTCGGACTTGTCCGTACATTCGGGTGCAAACGAAGCCGACGCCGCTTCTTGCTCGCATGAAGACCTTGCAGTTGTTATTCGCAAAAAAAAAACAAACCTCCGAACGACTTGAGGTGAATGAGAAACGAATATTCATGCAGCGATAATCGTCGAGGCTTAATTCGCGATGATCGTTCGGGCTGTCTTTAAAACAAGAAAATTAAGATGTTTCCCCGTGTATTAAAACCATAGTCTTATATGTATGTGATGAGCCATATCCCAGCACTCTCCAATTGCTGCTACCCAACGAGATATGATTAATTTATTAGATGAAGAATGCTTCGCGAAGAATGGAATCCAACGATCATCGCAGTGACGCTATTCGAACCAATTCGAGGGGTAAAGTAAGTGATCGAATGACAAACGAATGTATAAACATGCACGATGTATACCTAGCATAAGTTTAGGGGTAAAGGAAAAAAATTCCTTTGCCGTCAAATTACCCTTTATATTTAAAAGTTCCTTTTTTTTCAACGTATTGTTCAACACTGAACATGAGAAACTAGTCGTATTAAGGTTAGATTCGAATGCCGAAAAATTAAAGTGAGATTTGGAAAAGAGTGGAACCATGACCGATTTGTAGCTCCTTTAAGTACATTACACATAAGAACATGTGTTCGGGACACAAATAGAATCTCTTGTGAAATTATTTTGGGATTTCGAACGCATTTTGTCGCAGTTATCGTAATTATTTTAAGAGAAATCGGTAGCCTATTTGAAAATGTGCATTCGGCTCATTTACTAAGCTCATTGCCATCAAGGAAACAAATAATATTTATTCACTTTTACCAAGTGAAGAAAAGAAAAATGAATATTCTGATAAAAACTGTTTGAAAACAATCCTTTCTAATTGTTTTTGCTGTAAATTACTGATTAATATCAGTGTATTATCTGGTTTGCCGAACATTTTTCCCACCACTTACCAAAAAGCTTCAATTTCAAGCCCCCTTGTACACCCAAACCTCCATTTACGAACCTTATATATGTATGTATGTATGCTTACACACTCACTCGTTTGCGTATATGTGTATATATTTGTACATATAAATGATCGCTTTTACTTCACCAATATTTATATGTATTAGAAAATACAAATATTTGCACACATGCGTACGTATATTAATACATATATACATATATAAGTTACGTAAATGGAGGTTTGGGTGTAGTGGACGCAACTAGTCTCAGCAGAAAAAAAGAAATAAATATACACTGGCCAATAAAACACTAAAAATACAAATCTAATTTTGATACAAAAATCCACTGAGATTCCATTTATTTATGCTTTTATGTGCAATACATTATCAACATAAAGGGTGATCCCAGAAAAAAAATTCCTTTTAAGGGATCCACAATTTAATAGCTACGCTATGCTGCGCTCCTCTTCTTCTTGTACCAGTCGGATTAGATTCAAGAACCATTTTCACTGGGCTATCGTTCGACATCCTTATGACATGTCCAGCCCATCGTAGACGTTCGATTTTAGCTGTCCGTACGATAGGTGGTTCTCCACGTTCCGTCTTCCATCTGCACTCCGCCATAGATGGTTCTCAGTACATTTCTTTCAAAAACACTGAGGGCGCGATGGTCCTCTGCCAACAAAGTCCAGGTCTCGTGGCCATAGAGAACAACCGGTCTAATGAGCGTTTTGTTGATGGTCAATTTCGTGCGGTGGCGTATTTTTCTCGATCGAAGGGTTTTTCTGTGTCCAAAGTACGCACGATTGCCTGCCAAAATACGTCTCTGAATTTCTCTACTGGTGTCATTGTCGGCGATCACCAGTGAGCCCAAATACACAACCTCGTCAACCACCTCGATATCGTCACCGTCTATTAATATTCGTGGTGGAAGGCGTAGTGTTTCTTCTCTAGAGCCTCTTCCTCTCATGTATTTTGTTTTTGACGCATTTATGGCCAGTCCGATACGCCGTTTCCGTCATCTTCTCAAGGATACGTGTTACAATTTCAATATCGTCAGCAAAGCCAAAATGTTGTCCGGACTTTCGGAAGATCGTGCCACTCGTGTCGATCCTCGCTCTTCGAATCACATCTCCCAAGGCAATATTGAACAAGATACAAGAGAGTCCATCACCTTGCCGTAGACCTATCCGAGATTCGAAGGGACTCGAGAGCGTCCCAGATACTTGGACGTAGCACATCACTCTATCGCTGTTCACGATCGATTGTGTCGTATACCGCTTTGAAGTCAATAAAAAGGTGATGCGTGGGTACATTGTATCCACGACACTTCTGGAGTACTTGTCTTATCGCGAATATGTGATCCGTAGTGGCGCGGGCTCCAGTAAATCCCGCTTGGTACGGCCCTACGAATTCCTTAGCTATTGGTGATAGACGACGGCAAAGGATTTGGGAGAGTACCTTGTAGACGGCGTTGAGCAATGTGATTGCGCGGCAATTGCAACAATCCAGCTTATCCCCCTTTTTGTAGACGGGACATACCACTCCATCCATCCATTCCTGCGGTAGAATCTCCTCCTCCCAAATCTTAGAAATCATCCAGTGCAGCGCTCTAACCAGTGCCTCTCCTCCATGTTTGAGTAGCTCGCCTGGTAACTGGTCACTGCCCGCGGCTTTGTTGTTCCTCAGCTTGCCAATCTCCTCACTTATCTCCTACAGATCAGGTACTGGGAATCTGTCGTCGGCTGAGCGTGCACCCAGATTGATTCCTGTGTCGTTCTCTGTAGCTTGTGCTTCGCCATTCAGATGCTCGTCATAGTACTGCTTCCACCTGTCGATCACCTCACGTTCGTTCGTGAGAAGGTTACCACTGGTATCTCTGCACATTTCGGCCTGTGGCGTGTATCCTTTACGTGAGCGGTTCACCTTGACATAGAATTTCCGTGTGAGCAATTCCAGGAATGAGTAGACAAAAAAGTGACAAAATCTGAATCGACCTTTTCCGATTTGGATGGAACTTTACACATGGCTTCAGTATGGCAAACCATAAGTTTTGAACCGATGGAGAGGTCAATTCGACTCACGACTGATTTTTGAAAAGGGCGTATGTATTTTTGCATTTCACAAAAATTGCCTTTTTCAAATCGTTGTAACTCGGAAACCATTAATTGTACAAAAATGGAGTTCAGGAAGAAGTTGCAGGGAATCGATTGGGCACTCTAAAAAAAATATACACTGAAAAATAATTTTGATTTTTTTTCTCGATAATTACAAAATAATCCGAGAAAGTTAAATAAAAACAAAGCATGGTTTTAATTTTTTTTTTTTGATAATTTTTATTTTAAAGCTGTTATTAAAACCTACAGATTGATGGCTATCTCATCCGTGCTTTTTGAGAAATGAAGAAGTTACAGCTAAAACAGTTTACGGGTCTCGTTGTAATTCGGAAACCGTTCATCGTACAAAAATGGCGTCCAGGGAGAAGTTGTAGAGAATCAATAGGGCACTCTAATAAATTTTTTTCTCGATAATTTCTAAATGAACCAAAAAAATTATTAAAACCTACAGATTGATGGCTATCTCATCCGTGCCTTTTGAAAAATGAAGAATTTATAGCTAAAACAATTTACAGATATATTCGAAATTTCAGCTGCTGTTCTTGAGATACTTGGATATTTAATTATAACACCATTTTTTTATATTTCCATCAATTGTTTATTTGCTTGCTATATCCAAAATTATTACATGTACATGAATAATTCTGAACAAACCATTCAGTTGTAAGAAAAATAAAAGTTCAATACGATACGCTGGAGAACAAATGACTTGACTCTCTATAAAATACCACAGCACGACGCCACAACAAACGCTTTGCAACAAACTTTACGTGGTGAGTACAGGTCAATGTGGGATCAAAATATATACCCAAATACTTGAAACAGTTAACTTTTCCAATGATATTGTATCTGAGCTGGGGATGATTATGCGTTGGTATGGTTTTCCTTATACAACTGAAAATCATATACTTAGTCTTTGTGGCATTCAATGATAATAAGTTCGCATTAAAATATTGATCAAGAATTCTTAATTCACTTTCCATTGAGTTAATAATAGTATTGATGTCACTGTCAAGATAGAACAAAGCTGTGTCGTCGGTGAATAGTCGTGGAGCTCCTTTAAGCTGTAAATTACCTAAGGCCACTATTATTTATTTTATATATTAATGTATAAAGAAATAATCCCTGATTTTCGATTCCGGGAGCATCAGAAGTAGTCTTAAAAGACACTGAAATGGAACTCACATCGATTTCATAGAAATGGTTGAAACAATTTTCACTAACTTACTTCTAAACGAGAGGCCTTATGATCTGCCATCGACTACTAATCAGTTGTTCTCTGATCTGATTTTCTTTTCTGGAATTACTGAGTAATAAGTGTTGGTAATTTCTGACCGTCATTCAAGTGACTTTGCAAAATATAAACGTAATCTTGCAACTGGTCTCAAAATAATCAAATTAGTGGGGTTTTCAAACTACTTAAAAATCTCCGAAATGGGAATTACATCGATTTATTTTTCAAACGTATATGAAAAAGGCGTCATTACATCTCCACCAAAATAAATTGGTTCTATTTTTTATAACAAGCTCTTGCGAACACCATGCACCTTTCTTGAATAGATGATCAATTATTTAAAAAATTGTTAGGTTATGTGCAATCCCATGTAAAATAGTGTACAAATTTATTGCATTGTTTCTATATAGTTTATTATTTTGCGGTGAAACACTTGGTCTTCAACCAGTTCACAACACTGATACAATGCTGTTTTATTAGTCTCGATATCTACTACTGTGGGCCAAAAGTAGTAAGACTTTCGAATTATATTTCGCGCAGAAACCTTATTCGTCGAAATATTTTTTTCTAAGCTGGTATGACTGTCAGTGACATCTGTGCCAAGTGTCACATCAAAATATTCATTAGTGTTTTCTCTGCGTCTATTATCCAACAAATAAGTTGCAATAAACTTTGTGTGGGGAATCAAATTCCTGGTTCCGAAACATTCAGAATGTTGCAAAATGCCCTCGGTGATAATTGTAGGGAGTGTATCGAAAATAAGCTATCCACATACATTTGTGTTGTACGCATGTATTTGTGATGGTTTTTATTGCTCAGATCACAGCATGCTGTGCGTTTGGCTGTCAGCTTTCGTTAGTTTACTTGTTTGTGCGGTTGAAATTGTGCGTTTTCAAAATGTCGCGTATTGAGAAGGCAGTGAAAATTAAGGTTTTGGGCACATGGCGCAGTGAGAAGGGTATTACTAGGCGAAAATTGGCGAAGCGGTTTGGAATTCATCATGTCAGTGTTAAAACCATCATTAATAAGTTTGGGGAACATTATTCTTTGGATGAGCTACCAGGAAGAGGCAGAAAATCCGGTTCTTTCAACCCGAAACTGGACCAGAAAGTGGTATCTTTAATCATGAAGAACAAATCAATGTCAATACGTGATTTGGCCAAAAAAGCAGGAACAAGTGTCGGAATGATCCAGCGTGGCACGAGGCGAAATCACCTGAAGACCTACAAGAAGCAGAAAATCTCGAAAAAAAAGTGTAGAACAGAAGTAGCGAACAGTAACTAGGGCCCGGGAATTGTATTCGCATCTTTTGCAGTGTCCGGATGCATGCGTTTTGATGAACGATGAGACTTATGTAAAGGAGGACTCAAAAACCCTTCCAGGTCCACAATATTTTACTGTCGTCGTTGGGGAGTATGTGAGCGATGCGGATAGGTCGATTCAAGTGGAGAAATTCGGTCGAAAAGTACTGGTATGGCAAGCAATATGTTCCTATAAAGGCAGAAATCTATCCATCTATAGTTGCAATAGCAACTATAAAGGCAGAAATCTATCCATCTTAGTGTCTTCAGAAGAGATTGCTGCCTTTACATAAGAAGCTTAGTACACCTCCACTATTTTGGCCGGAATTAGCGTCGGCTCACTATGCCAAAACCACTCTCAATTGGCTTGCGGAAGAGGGTATAAATTTCATTGAGAAAAATAACAATTCCCCAAATTGCTCTCAACTTCGACCCATCGAACGTTACTGGGCAATCGTGAAGAGGGTTTTCCAGAAGACTGGTGAGGCAACTGAGAATATGCAGGAGTTCAAAAAAAATTTGGGCTTAAGCGTCCAAAAAATGCTATGCAACACTTGTCCGGAACTTGATGAAGAGCGTTCGATCAAAAGTTTGAAAATTCATGAAGAAATAACATAAATTTCATTCGGTTTTCATTATGCTCAAGTTTAACCTCGTACAATAAAGGATCAATTTTTAGTTTGAATAAAATATCGTTTTTTATCATAATTTGAAAGAAAAATTTGTGGCTAGCTTATTTTCGATACACTCTTTATGTCGCTAGCAAGTGTTTTTGATAGGTAAAGTTGTTCAAAAATGGTCGAGAACGCGTTGACGACGAACCACGTCCAGGACGGCCATCTACATCAACTGATGATGAACATGTCAAAAAAATCAAGGAATTGGTGCTCAAGATTTAGCTCCGTGTGACTTCTATCTATTCAGCAAACTCAAACGACCGCTCCGGGGAAACCGTTTTGAGTCAATTGAAGACATCAAACGTGAATCGTTACGCGCATTGAAGAATATTCCGGAAATTGACATTAACAACTGTTTCGAAGATTGGAAAAACGTTGTCACAAGTGTATTGTGGTCGGAGGGGATTACTTTGAAAGGGACGAAATAGATTTGGAAGAATACATAGAGAATTTTGAAATTATGAACAATGTCTTACTTATTTTTGCCCACAGTAGTAAATAGTTTGTTATTAACCAACAGAGCAAGAATATCTGAATTTTCGAGCTTTTGATTCAGCTCTAAATATAATGCGTAGAATTATACAGTTATATATAGAAATTTTTATTTTTAGTAACGATGTGATCAGATTTCAACTTAAAGAAAACTTATAATAAGTCCAATGTACGCTTTAATAATCGATTGAGTCTATTAAGGGCAACTTAAAAAAAAACTTAATTCTTAGGTAATAACTGAATAGTACCATAATATTATTTTTGCAATTCTCTTCACTAAGCACCGGGTCGAAGTTGGCTAAATTTGCTTACGAAGCACAAGTTTCAGATGCGTTGTGATTGATGGTACGAGGCCTTTGCCAATCTTAAGCGGTATCTGAGTCTGTTCTGTTCGTTCGATGCGGAAATTCAGCAACAACTGGTACATTATTGCCTTCACTTCCATTAGCGCAAACCGAGACCCAATGCAATTTCGTGGGCCAATCCCGAACGGCATATATGCGGTTTTGTTGATCTTTTCTCGATTCGCTTCGCTAAATCGCTCCGGATCAAACTTCTCCGGATTTGGGTAGTATTTAGGGTCCTGATGAATTCCATGTATTGGAATCCATACACATGTACCTTTGTCGATAGTAAATTTAAGTCCTTTTCCATCGTCCACAGAGTAATCTTTTACGCACAGTCGGTCCGCAAATGGATTAGGCATCAGTCGAAGTGTTTCCGATGCAACCATATCCATGTACTTCATCGCTTGTAGAATATCGTATGAAAGTTCCTCTCCTTTCAATTGTTTACATGTCGCAGCAATTTCTTCATAAAGTTTTTGTTGAACTGTGGAGTTCATTGCCAGTTGGTACGCCATGATGACCATTGCCGTCGATATGCCCTCGAATCCAGCTATGAAAAATATCAGACACTGTGCAGTGAACTCAGCATCCGTTAGAGTTTTTGTGACCGAAACTGTTCCAACTGTTGATTCTTCTGCCGTGGCAAATCCTTCAACAGTTTTCACTGTTTCGCGTTGATCCTTTAGAGCACCCTTCTTCGCTAGCATCAACAGATGAATCATGTCCGGACGAACAATGTCGTGAGTTTCTCGATTTTTTACCGTTTTTCTGATCATATTTGAAAAGTAATTTATTTGCTCTCTATCAATAACATCGATTCCCAAATTTTGCATTACTCCAGGAAACCAAGAATATGCCAGTACTCGAAACATCACCGATGTTCGAAACAGATTCATCATTGCCTTACCCATCATAAAAAACTCGTTTCTGCTTTCCTTCACTGATTCTACTTGTATCCCAAAAGCACATGTCGCAATTATATCGGATGCAATTCTCGAGAACAAATCCTTCATGTCGTGTTCGCTACATCCTTTCTCGTTGTTGACTTCTGTCCGCAGAATCTGAATCATGCGGTCGCTGTATTCCGTAATCAGTCCGAACATCGCACGCATTTTGCTACCTGTGAAAGCCGGACTCAAAGTAGCCCTCATATCTCGCCACTTTTGACCAGTTAACATCACTAGGGCTTTATTGAAAAGCACGTTTGGATTGTCCTTGTCGCAGATTCCGAATATTGGGCGTCGATCGACGAAGTGATCAAAATCCTTAATCGCAATCTGCTTTATGAGATCTAGATCTCGAATAACAAATACCCGAGCGTTGTTGTCGAACAGGCCGAACACTCTGCAAGCAAAACCATGTCATCAATATTATTTTAACTAACTGGTAATAAGTTCGTGGCCTACTTTACACTCGAGAACTTGTTGTAAACCAGCTTAACGTAATCGGTAACGGTGCACTTCCTTAGCATTATGTCAGCTGTGCTACCGAATAAAGGCCATGCTGCCAAAGAAGGTATTGGTTTCTCGCGAAAGTAGTCATGATGTTTCGTTAACCAATAATAAATAACACCTAGTATCACAACTATCACCGTCAATAAGAAAACGTTCACCTCCATGATGTGTTTCCGTCGGCTGACGCACTCGGACTAAAAGTTAAGCCTATCGCTACCGAAAACAACAGTCTAAAGATTGTGCGATTCTCATGATCTAGTAAAACCACGTTGACGACTGCATAACGAAAGGTGTTGGGTTCCAGCAAAAAAAAACAAAAGATAAAATACTTTACATTAGAACGGTGAGGTAATCGTTTATGTGATCATGATTGACAAAACTTTCAACTCGCCTTGACCTTTATATCGTCCCCTATTTTAACCAATTTAAAAAATATTTATTGTATTAAACATGCTATGCGATACTTTTCTCAAGCACGAAACTTGTGATGAGTATACAAGTCAAATAAAAGATTGAAATTGGAATATTTGCCTAAAAGTATCTCTGTGAATGTATGTGAAAATGTTTACTTGTTCTCTATGTAAAAATACCTTTTGATTTTTGGTTTTGGATAGATAAACTTCGACCTTGTGATCTTTTGCGTATTAAATCAGTGAAATGTTTTGATATTTTCATTCATTTCATTTTCATAGCTGATTTGAAAGATATGACCTACAAATTGGAACAGTTTTGAACCTAGTTAAACCTAGACTTACTCATTTAGAGGTTAGCCAAATTTTGTACTGATTTGAACGATATAACCTACAAATTGGAACAGTTTTGAACCTAGTTAAACCTAGACTTACTCATTTAGAGGTTAGCCAAATTTTGTACTAGGGCACATAACCTCATGCTTTATTTCGATTAAACCAATTAGACGAAATCTAACAAACGAAGCGAACCTGCGTTTCTGTTACTTCTGCATATGTAAGTCAAGCTAAACAGCATGAATCAGCAGCATAAAACATATATTTTTTTTTTAATTGAATTCAATGACATTCGTTTATTCTTTCAATCGCACTTATCATAGAATAGCTAAAAAAATTATCAACCACAGCACCGTATTTTTCCAATATCACACACCATTAGCAGACATCCGTAACCGTTTCGATTCCTTCATAGCGCGTACGAAATAGAACAAAGCACGCATCGTTTGTTTTGTGTTTTTTTCTTCTTTCGGTGTTGTACATATTGTCAATCTATATGGCGATTTGAAAACTTTGACACTCATCGCCCTGTAACTGCGGAACCAGAAGTCGGATCCGGATGAAATTTTACAATTTTTTTTTCAAGATAATATGAGCTTCAATTCAAATCATGATTTGTGAAAATCGGCTCAAGCATCGCAGAGAAATCGAAGTGAGTTCTATTTTTGCAGTTTTCTTTCACCACTTTTGGTGCTTCCGGAACAGGAAAGGGGGAGACCAGTAGTGCCGAATTAAGTTTTTATGTCCACAAACTAACAAACTCTGAAAACTAAAATAATTTACCAGACATTTTTATGAGATTTGTGCCTGTTTTTGACCATCGTTTGTGAAAAAATAGTCATGAAATTGGTAATTTTCCATTTATCACGCTTTATTTCCGGAACCGAAGGACGGATCCAGATGAAATGATCTAGAAATTTTTAGGAAATTATAAGACCTTTCATTTGAATCTTAGTTTGTAAAAATCGGTTGAGCCGTTTCAGTGAAAAATGAGTGCACACTTTTTCTCTAATTTTCACATATTACCATGTAACTCCGGAACCGGGAGTCGGATCCAAATAAAATTCAATAGTAGGCTATGGGACTGTCAGTCCTTTTATTTGAATCTAAGTTTAAGAATATCGGTTCAGCCATCTCTGAAAAAAGCGAGTGCATATTTTTTCCTTTTTTTTGTATATATCATCCTGTGTCTCCGGAATCGGAAGTCGAATCGGGATGAAATTCAATAGCCGGCATGGGACCATGAGACCTTTCATTTGATGATTGCATAGTCTTTCTATATGAAAAAGGCAAAAAGTCTTTCTATTGATGATGCAGTGAAGTGAAAATTTGAAAATCAAAAGTGCGGAAATCCAAAATTTATTTCGTAATATAGATATCATTTCATTATAACAACACGCAAGTCGCTATCGTGTATTTCACCACCAAAATAGAGATAGTTACCAAGAGTACCTGAACGTTTTAGAAAGTGGTTTGCCATCTTGCGACAAACAGCTGAAATTATTGTGGAGAACAGATTTTTCTTTTTAGTGCGCTCTTCATATCAAAGGGCTGAAACTACGTTCGGCCGCAGTCCTTTCATTTTCCATGTATGATTTCTCAATTGGACGAAGATGTATTTGCATAGATTCGTGTGGAGCACTCGTCGCGTGAGATCGCTCTAATTCATTTGCTGCGTATCACTCGGACGATCATTATAGTGTTTACTAATGGTGCGTTATCTTGGTCGCAAGATATTTGAAGTGTCTACCGCATGGAATTTAGGTGCTGGAGCGATCGAGCAAGGTAAATTACTTAAACTAAGTTAAATACGGGATACTGATGAGATCGTTCCTTAAATATTTTTTCATACTCTGTTCAACTGACAATAAAGACTGTCCCAGAAAGTATGGACGCACTTTGATTTCGCTGTAAATAATTCACAAGTGTTATATATTCAAATTTTATTCGATATACTGATAATATTAGACTACAACAACAGAATATTATTCTCAACATTTGCTACTTAGCCATTGTAGACTAGCTGGCGCACCTTATTGCGAAAGTTCCTCATTAAATTCCGTACAGACTTCTTGACGACAAGGTTTGACACTTTTTTCCAATCTTTTTCGAACTGTTGAATGGTTTCGGCTGTCGAGCCATGTTTCCTAAGATGTGCCTTAGTTAATGCCCAAAATTCCTCAATTGGTCGAAGTTGTGGGCAATTTGGTGGATTCATGTCTTTTGGGACGAAAGTGACATTTTTGGTAGTATACTATTCAACCGTTGATTTCGAGTAGTGGCAAGAAACAAGATCTCACCAGAAGACAACAGGATCCTCGTGGCTTCGAATCATAGATAGAAGGCGTTTTTGTAAACATTCCTTGATGTATATTTCGCTGTTCATTGAAGCAGTGGTGATGAAGGGTTTCGAAATCTTACCGCAGCTACAAATTGGTTGCCAGACCATAGCTTTCTTACCAAATTTTTCGACATCAATCGATGTCTCGGGCTGGTTTAACACTTGCCCTTCTCGCACCGTATAATATCGTGGTCCCGGCAAGGATTTGTAATCGAGTTTCACGTAAGTTTCGTCGTCCATGATTGTGCAGTTCAAATTTCCAACAAGAATCGTATTTAACAGCTTTCGAACCCTCGTGCTGATCGATGCTTCTTGTTTCGGACTACTACGTTTTGGTTGTTTCTGCTTCTTATAGGTTCGAAGATTCAAACGTTCTTTAGCACGAAGAACATTTGACTTCGAAGTGCCCACTTTTTTGGCCACATCCCGAACTGAAACCTCCTTCTTTTGCACGAACGCCTTCAGTATACGTTTATCCAACTGAGGGTTAGCAGGACCTTTTTTTCGATTCGTTTTCGGTTTATCCTCAAAGGTGTTATCCTCACCGAACTTCCTGATTGCATTTTTCACGGCTTTTTCACTTACTCTTTCCATTTTTGCTATCTTTCTCAGTGACAGTCCGCGTTCTGTGCACCATTTGTACACAATTTTTCGACGTTGTTCTGCTGAAAGTCCACGAATTTAGAAACAAACTAATGAAAACGAATAAACAACTGCACAAGTGGTTAGAGAAGAGTGTAAACAACAGGACGCAGCCATAAAAATTGACAGATTCTGAACCATTGCGAAATGGCATCGGTTTTTGGTTGCGTCCATACTTTCTGGGACAGTCTTTAGCACTGCGATTCAGTGCCAGCGAGAAACAAATTAATGTTTCAATCAAGGTTGCTGATCGTTGCACGGAAACAAAACTCGCGTTTCATAGTTTTCACCGGCGTTAAGTTATTATTTTCTAGAATATACTGTTTGTTCTCAAAAGCAAGAGCAGCGGTCAGCTTGATTTTATATGGCTGAATTCAACTCTTTATCACTATCCGGTGAGTTATATCGCTTGCCAAAGCAAGTCAGTAACAAGCAGGCACTCTTTTTTGTTCGTAATGAGCTCTGCTCGATGCTTTCATGTAGAAGGATATTCGCTGTTACCATATATTCTAGTCGAATCGAATCGAATTTTCACTCACGGCGAGTCGTTCGTTATGATCTTTATTATGAGTAGTACCAGGTACCACTGCGAACATATAAAGTTGTTCTCCTTATACGTCATCACTTTAAAAGTAATCTTTTAAATAAACATCAAAGTTGTCACAAGATGAGCTTGGTCCTCACAGGTTCCTGTCTCATGCCTACACGTGTGTCTGTGGTGGCAATTGGTCGATGGAAGAGAAATATTCCACTTCCTGCAGCATTGCGAAGATAGAAGAGCATAACTGACACTCTACATTAACATTTATACATTATTTCGTATATTGTTTTATAATATATTATATTGTATTATATTATATTTTATTGTAATCTATTATATCATTTTATGTTATATTAATTTCATTACACTAAGTTTCATTGTATTTATTGATATAAAACATTTATCACGGGGATGTAAAGGGGAGGGAGCATGAGGGCATCGGACGAATTGATGACTGGACGAGGGATTGTGGATAGCCAGCCCAAGTCACTTGAAGGAAACTTGTTTCCTTCTGAAGGTTTGACAGGAGTCTGACGTGCCCTTCCCAAACAAACCATCAGGCGGGTTCAAGCATGTATAGCGATATGCTTCATCCATGCACTGGATATTATGGTTGGAAGAGCATCTTTTATTCCCGCAGAATACGAGTAAGTGACTCTACTTACATATCCGCCCAACCCTTTTTGTTCGCTTTTCGACAACAGCTATGGTAAGAAGGTGAATGGATGAGTCATTTCGGGACTACTGTAAGTCTACCCGCATCCACTGGCAAGTCCTTCAACTGATGGTGGCTTCACTTCACATCACTATTTCTGGAACTTTTAGAACCAGGTACTAGGAACCAATATAGCCAAATTAGTTTCTTCTGGTAACTAAAATTTGATACTGTTTTAAGCGAAATTTAGAAGAATTTTTTTTATGTTTTGCATTGTCGCTCGAAATGACGGTTTGAAATTTTAAAAACTCTTCATCATGTCACTATTTTTACCTGGAGCTGTTAGCAGAATATATTCAATAGTTGCACTATTTATGAACCATTTAATTCCACTATTTCACTGAATACACTGAGATACACTGAAGAAGGATGTAAATAACATTCCGAAATACGCGTATCTGTATTGTAACGTTTGTTATGCTTCATTAAAGTATAGTGACTTTGTAAGTGTGACAGTGAAATAGTGGAATTAAATGGTACATAAATAGTGCAACTATCTTCATCATGTATTGTATTCCAGAATCAGAAGACGTATCCGGAGTTGAAAAAATCGGCGTAGACATTTCTGAAAAAATAAACTGAGTTCCAAGTTTTTGATCACTATTTCCTGTACATTCGGAACTGGGAACTAGGAACCGATACAGTCGAAATAGGGCTTTCTAGCCAGTAACTATCACAAACTACAATTTGAAACTGTTTTTAGTCAAATTAAGAAAAAGTTTTCCGGTTTTTTTCATCGTAGTTCTAAATGACGAACTGATTTAAATGTTGTAGAACACTTGGCTCTCCTGTTCAAAAGTCGATTTTCACTTTGATTGCCTAATAAAAAAGGTATGAGTAAGGTAAAAATGTAAGAAAAATGAATGGTGAGAAAATTAGCATGGTTTAAACGTTTACTTCCAGCCCTGCTCAACACCTCATTCTGAAACATGATATTAAACTAAAACAAGATTTGAAAGTAACAAAGAATTTTTAATTCCATTTACTGACTAGATTGTTGATTTTTCTTCCTCTTTCCCATTGCTTCGAATAATGGAGAGGTGGTATAATGAAAAATTCTAAATTAATTTACAAGAGTTTTTCGGAATTTCGGGATGGGCACAAGCGATACCTCGGAATAGAGAAATTTGCTATTTACTGATGAGTTCATCATCATCTTGGAATAAAGCTTGTCGTCTACTGAACAATTAACGAAGTTTCGTGTTGCAGTTCTCATTCGGCAATTTACTGTCAACAATGTCAAGCTCGAGAATTGAGTTTAAGTGTGCAGTTTTCAATTACAAAACTAACTCAGTGAACTTCAAGTAGTGCTAATTGTGTCAATTCCATGAACACCTACGCAGCAAGCCAGATGGAGCATTCTGGAACTGTGATTATTAACAATTTGCATATTTTATTGAGACTACATATAGTTTATTCACTATCATTCTTAGTGACATTACCGTAGAGACATTGATAATAATAATATTTTGACTGCTTTTTGGAATAGTTTTTCGGTATGGTGGCGATATTAGACTTATATAAGTTCGACAGCAGTGAATAAAATTTGTCAAAGTCTTCTGCAATTAGAGATCTTAATTCCAATTATTTTTTATTCCATTGAAGCATCATCAGCTAATAGACTTATTTCGAATGGAAAATGCAGTGTCTTTTTTATTTCTAAGACTTCCAATAAAACAAACAATACATTTACTCTCGTAGCACATGTTTCGAATGTGTGGTAACCGAAGAAACAAGCGCTTTGCCGATTTCGAGTGGCACCTGAGTCTGATCGGTTAGTTCGATCCGGAAATTTAGCAACAACTGGTACATTATTGCCTTCATTTCCATTAGCACAAACCGTGAGCCGATGCAATTCCGTGGACCGATTCCAAATGGTAAATATGTGGATCTATTGATGTTCTCTCGATTTGCTTCATTAAATCGCTCGGGATCAAATTCTCCATATTGGGGTAGTATTTAGGATCGTGATGTATAGCGTACATGAAGAACACGCAGGTTCAACTGTCGATTGTAAAGTTAAGTCCTTTGTCATCGTTTATTTTATAGTCTTTTACACACAGACGATCAGTCATCGCAATAGGCCACATTCGAAGTGTTTCTGATACAACCATATCCATATATTTCATCGCTTACAAAGCATCATACGAAGGTGATTGTCCTTTCATTTGCTTTTGCATTTCTTGAATCTCACTGTGAAGTTTCTCTTGAACCGTAGGACTCATTGCCAGTTGGTAAGATATTGCAACCATAGCCGTAGGTATGGCCTCGAATCCAGCGGGAAAATACCAAACATTGTGCTGTTAATTCCGTATCGGTCAGGGTTTTTGTGGCAGAGCCTGTTCCAATGTTAAATTCCTCCATCGTGGCAAAGCCTTCAACAGTTTTTGTTTCATACTGGTACTTAAGGATGCCTTACTTTGCCAGCATCAATAAGTATCGCCTTTCGGATTTTTTTCGAAAAATGGTGTATTTGTTTGTGTGTGTATTTTCCGCTAAACGGTTAGGCAAGCATACAGAAACAAGTTCAAGTTGTTCTGATAGGTTCACATCCATATATACCAACGCTGTATACTGCCTTTATGAATTTATCAATTTGATACACAGGAATCAATGAGTTTAATTTTTTTTTATAACGGCTTCCGGTGACGTCACAGAAGTTTTTTTCGTTGACTGTGCAATAATAGAACATTAGCCAAAAACGCTAGTCGAAATATTTATTACTTTTCTAAAATATTATTTTAAAGTTGAGATTTGTATCAATTTGATACAAAGTACCGATTCGTGTTAAAAACATCATAATTGGAGAAGTGCTGGTCAGTCAGGCGATACAGCATCGACCGGAACAATTAGTAATCGGAAGGAGCAATGTTTGGATTATATGGCAGGTGGGGTAGGAGTTCCCATTTGTGTGTTTCTATGTATGTTTTTACCGGCTGTGCAACATGTGGACGAGCATTGCCTTGTTGCAAAATTATTTTGTCGTGTTTATTGGTGTGTTGTGGCCACTTATCTTGCAATACTAGGCTCAAACGCATCAATTATTATCGGTAGACTTACTCGGTGATTCTTTAACTCGGTTACTAATACAATACTAATTCTTGGTTACTAATACGGTTACTAATACAATTACAAATACTAATACACCACACCCTAATGTTTCCACCATATTCAAAGATAAACCTTTAGGCCTTTGATTTATCGTAATCGACTCACTTTTCATTGCCAACAATTCGATGCAAGCAACCTCTTCTTTTGTAACATTGAAAAAGTTGTTCACACGTGAAAAAACAGTGTTTCACGTCACTTGCCTACCTTCCGAATCATTGCTATTGCTTTTAAATGTAGACAAATAACTGGCAGTTATTCATAAGCTCGGCCACCAACTATTCCTATGGTTTGGGCCAGTAATTCGTCCAACATTTTCAATCAGTCGCTGCTGAAGAAAGTTGGTAAACTCCTGATGTTTTTCATCAGCATTATCAGACGCTTCATCTGATCTGATACAAAACGCGAAACGTCCAGCTTGTCCAGGTAATTCTTCACCGCTTGACCGCTTGAGTTGATTCGACCTTCCGACCCAAAGCAAGAAACGATAACCCAGTCTTCCTCTTCAGTTTCTACTGCACTTTACAGTAGGGCATCTGGAACAAGGCCTCCGTTCGACGTTCTTGCCTTCCTCAAGGTATATAACCGACCATATTCGATGGGCACTCCTAACGGTTAATTTCTTCGTTAATAGAGCTAACAAACGGTAAAATGTAGTTTCTTTACTGTTTCATCATGGCTCCTGCTAATCAACGCTCCATTTTGCCTACATACAACCGGCATTGAAGCGAAATGTCTGAAACGCTACCTTGCACTGGACGTCGATATCGACCCCTTAGGGAATTACTGGATTAAAGCTTCTCCATACTTACCCGTTGACGCTTCATAAAATTTACTATTCATTGAAATTAGAAAATTCCTTCCCCTTCAAAATCATTTATAATATTAAGGACCTTCTTCATAAAGGAAACAAATTTAACGTTTCATATTTTATTGTACTGTATTTTCGACCCAAATACTGCGTACTGTTTTTTACCCTCAAATGTACTGAATTTTAATTTGTACTGTATTTTCCATTGTACTATATTTTTCACATCATGTACTGAATTTTAAATCTTTAACTCTTCGAATTTCGATTAGCCATCAGCAAGAACAGTACACGTACCGATATAGATAATAAACAACAAATAGATTTGTTTATTTATAAAAAGGAAACATGTTTCCATCAAAAAGAAGCAATAAACTAAATCAAAATCATTATCAAAAATATCCGTTTCTCAAGCAAAACAATGTAAAGTTTTGTGCAGGAATATTTCATGATAAATTCGTGCATTTTTTTAGTTTTCGTTGAACTAAAAATGCCTTCAAAAATGGCAATAAGAATCTATTGAGATTAAGTTATCTGATAATTACTTGCTTGTATTTTTATTCACTCTTGTTAGATAAATTGCATACTGAAAATGTACTGTTTTTTCAATGTCCATGTACTGTATTTCTTAGTTTTTACGTAAAATGTACTATTTTTCGTTAAAAAAAATTATACGAGCGTTATAATTTACGACATTTATGTGTAACAAAGCCGTTTAAAGTACGCTACTATAATTGTTCACCCTCTAGGTTTTAACTCAAGCCAAACACCATCCTTAGTTTGCATAACAATTATACTCTCAGACAGCCGAACTGGTATTTTCGACTTCTCAGTGCGTTCGAAAGTAAATTTTCTCAGCAAACTGTATAAAACTGCTTTCACCTCCATCAAAGCGAATCTCGATCCGATGCAGTTCCGTGGCCCAATCCCGAACGGTAGATAGGTGTTAGGAATGATTTGATCCCGATTTTCCTCACTGAAACGGTCCGGATCAAATTTGTATGGATTTGGAAAATACTTTGAATCGTGATGAAAGGCAGTGATTGGAAACCATAGAGTCTGCCCTTTGTCCATTTTAATTCGGGTTCCTGTGCCGTCGTCGTATACATAGTTCTTTACACAAAACCTATCAGTAAACGGAGCAGGTGGCCACATTCGAAGCGTTTCTGATACTACCATGTCCATGTATTGCATCTTCTGAAGAACATCATAAGTAAGATCTTTTCCTCCGAGTGATTCATCAGTAGCCACAATTTCCTCGTACAATTTCTGTTGAACATCTGAATTAACCAATAGTTCATAGCAAGCGAACGTCAAAACAGTAGATATACTATCAAATCCTGCTAAGAAAAACAAGAAACATTGTGAAACTAGTTCATTGTCAGTCCATTTGCGATTATGAAGTGATCTTCCAATACTCGATTCTTCGACAGTTGCAAATCCGGCATCTTTGGTATCTTTTTCTTCTAATACCTGGTGTTTCAGAGTGCCCTTACGGACCTGCATCAGCATTTGTATCATGTCATTTCGTACGATTCCATGATCATCTCGATGTTTTATGTTTTCTATTATCATATCTCGGAAATATGCCGTTAATTTGGAACTCGCTATATCCATTTTAAACATTTTCGGAATCGCGGGAACTACTCGGAACAATAGAATCCTCAAAACAGTTTTGATCGACCTAAAGTTGAGAAGCTCTTTACCATTGACATAAAAGTTATTTTCCCGATCACGAAACGAATCAACTTGGATGCCGAAAGCCACCGAAGCGATTACGTCGTTGCAAAACCTGGAAAAGATTTCCTTCATTTCATACTCGAGCTTCTTGCCAGTCTTTGCTTCAGACAGAAAGAACTCAGATGTCGACTCCGCACATTTGGACACCAGCTCAAACATGTGTCGCATTTTCATCCCAGTGAACGCTGGACTAAGTGTGGCTCGCATATCGCGCCATTTTTGACCACGCAACGCAAATAGCGAGTTTCCGAAGAGACTTTCTCCTCCGACATCCTCTACATCCGGACTAGTGAAAATCGGTGTGTGGTCACTGAAGTGATCGAAATCCTTAACTCCGATTTGTTTGACGGCATCTACATTTCGGATCATCATCACCGGTTTGATGAAATCAAATATACCTACAATCCTAGAGGTCAAAAAACGTTTAAGTAATATCCATCTCTATCAAGTAAAAAGCACATGCAGTTAACTTACTTAGATTCCGGATACTCGTTATACATATTCGTCACATGTTTCAGGAAGTCAACTCTTTTGAATAATACGGGTGCGGTGTTTCCAAACAGAAACGTCGGCTTCACGAACGGTATTCCACGTTGTTCGAAAAACTTGTAATTCTGTGCGATGTGCAGGTAGATGGCTATCAAAACTCCAGCCACAGCCGCTACAATCCATGGGTCGATTGGAAACATAGCGTGTTTGTAATAATTGTGAATTTAATGCTGCAATGTAGAAGTTCGTCTTACTTGTGGTAGAAATTCAACTGGAATGTAACGCTATCGCTACGAAAGCATACCTCGTTTCACTTATGAACTACCAGCAAAGTATGGCAACGGAAGGTGAAGGTACCCCGTTTACACAGTCAGCGCTTCTGATAAAAATCTGATTAAACTTCTTATCAGCATTACCATCAAAGGAAGTGACCAAAACCCGAAAATTAGATTTGCATTTTTTTTTATTTATTGTTAAAACTACTTATCGAATACTTATGGGCTGGAACAAACGACTTATGTTCTTGGTTTTAGTTCTAGCCATACACCCCGCTCTGGGATCGGTCCTAGTATAGTTTTCGACAGACGTAATGGAACCTGGGATTTAGTAGTTTGTACAAAACTAAATTTCTTCAGTAAACTATAGATGATTGCCTTCACTTCCATCAGCGCTAGTCTTGATCCTATGCAATTTCTTGGTCCAATGCCAAATGGTAGATATGTGGCGGCATTTATCCTAGATCGGTTTTCTTCATTAAACCTTTCCGGTATGAATTTATTCGGCTCAGGGAAATATTGAGGATCACGATGCAGTGCCACGATTGGAAGCCACACTATCTGGCCCCTGTCAATTTGGATTTTGCATCCCTCAGCATTTTCGAACACATAGTTCTTCACACAGAACCGATCGATAAAAGGACCAGGAGGCCACAAACGGAGTGCCTCGGATACGACCATATCCATGTAGTGCATTTTCTGGAGCACATCATAAGTTAATGGCTGATTATTCAAAGATGCCTCGATGAGTAAAATTTCTTCATGCAATCTTTGTTGAACTTTGGGATTTGCCATCAGCTCGTAACTTAAAAATTGTAAAAATGTAGACAGTGTCTCAAACCCTCCTATGAAGAACAAGAAGCATTGAGCAATTAGCTCATTGTCGGACCATACCCGGTTTTGCATGGTTTTTCCTACACTGGATTCTTCTACGGTAGCGAATCCAGCTTCCTTGCTATCTAGTTCTTCTATCTGGTGCTTTAATGCTCCTTTCCTAGCTTGCATCAACATATCAATCATGTCATTGCGTACGATGCCATTTGTATCCCGGTACTGCATATTATCAGTGATCATGCGCTTGAAATATGTTAATAAGCTTGCGCTAAATAAATCAATTTTCAATCGCCTTGCTAACCAAGGAGTGGCACGAAAAATCAACACCTTCGGAATGGTTGTTATTTTCTTGAAGTTCAATAATTCTTTACCCATCATGTAGAAATCATTTTGTGATTCTCTGAATGAATCAACCTGAATTCCGAATGCAACAGAAGCAATCATATCATTGCAAAGTTTCGAAAACACTTCCTTCATCTCCAACTCTAACCTCCGTCCGTACTTGGCTTCGCTGACGTAAAACTCGGCTGTAGATTCAGCGCATTTTACCACCAATCCGAACATATGTCTCATCTTGCTGCCAGTAAAAGCCGGACTCAAAGTTGCACGCATATCCCGCCATTTCTGGCCACGCAGTGCGAGAAGCATATTTTCCATTAATCTATCTTTATCAACTTCCTCATCCGGGAGGGAGAAGACTGGCATACGATCTACGAAGTGATCAAAATCCTTCACTCCGATTCGCTTGATCAACTCAGGATCACGAACGATCCATACCGGCTTGAGAAAATCGAATCCACCGACGATCCTAGTAGATACAGATTTTTTCGTGATTATAAGAGCGCTGAAAGTCATCACACACGATGACAACTTTACTTACTTGGCATTGGGAAACTCATTGTAGATATGTTGGATTTGTTGATACAAGTCACGCTCTTTCAATAATACGGGGCCGTGACTACCAAGCAGGAACGTAGGTTTTCCGTACGGAATGTTACGTTCTGCGAAGAACCTGTACCTTCCTTTGATGTACCGGTATAGCAGCAAAACTGCACCGATAATCGCTGCCACTATATAATGATTTGCCATCAACATTCTGAACTGTAAATTAAACCCTTTTTAGTAACAATAAGCCTGTAGATGAAACTACATCTAAAATTAAAAAATCTCGTAAATATTTTCTTTGCTACTGAAATAGAAAAGAAATGTAGACACCATAACTTTCTTTGCTAATGTTGTTTCGGATGTCCTCAAGGAATCAAAGTCGATGATTTTCATCTGCTTCACAACTAGGGTTTAGAAAAATTCGGGGAACGATATGTAGAAAAATGTTTGCAAACGGCCAATGAACGCTAAAGCACATCCAGTAAATTGTTCTAACTTTTTCCTAGCTTCATTTAAATTTCAATTTATTCGCTTTTACCAATTCTGAAACTGCGTAGTTCAACGAGATCTCAGTTCTTTAAATTTTATGTCTGAACTGTTATATCAAGATGGACAATCACTACGTGCAAATTGGCGAGATACAATTACAATAAAAGTGGAAAATGTTTTGGTTTAATATTTCGAGAACGGCTACTACTAGTAAAAAGATAGCTATTAGCAGCTTTTGATTCGTTAGCATCACGAATCAAAGTTTTGAAAATAATTTACTGTTGCCTAAATATTTGTTTAGTTGTCACTTTTTTATTTCAATACCAAGTGTTGATTTAAGGTTAGTTTATAAAAAAATATAGAAAAATAATTTCGAGATTTTATTTTTTTATTCAACTTTCTTTTAATTTTCTGATTTTTAAATATCAATAAACATTTGTTAAGGAGGTCAATCCTACAACTTCCTTTTCGACATAACATTTTAACAAATAGCAGTTTCCGAGTTACAATGATTGGAAGACGATTTCATGCAAAAATTCATTTTTTTAAATAATTCCTTAGCCCAATTGGTTTCTCCAACCGCCCGGGTAGGTGTAAATAGCAAACAAAAATCAAAATTATTGCAGATTCTACCACCATATCATGTCTTGATGTTTCTGTGCTGTCATAGTGTTATTCGTCATTTTTTTGATATTTCATTCGAGTTATTCCAATTTTATTTAACAGCTCTATTTTCGAATAAAATACTATCGAATAAACTGCATCAGAAACAGATAAGAGAAATGCTTATGATATAACTCTATTCTGAATACTGGAATATAAAATAATTGAAATTTGTTTTTTTATAAATATTTTGTTCTTGATTTGATATTACAATGACATAATTTTATATTTTGTTGCTATTTTCCTATGCAAGCTTTGTTATGATTTTTGAAATTTTAACTCTTATTTCAAACTAAATAATGGTAATTTCTACCATTGAGATCTTTGGTTTTATTAATAGAATTTGTTATTGATTTGCCAATCACTTCTACCCGGGCTTGCCAAACAAATGATTTGTCACACTGAAAGGGTGTACAAAGTTTCAGCAAGTCAATTGCAGTTATTGTGTTAAGAGTGATGCTACTTTTGTTATTTTCAGAACAATGGATCAAAAACAATTTCGTGTTTTAATTTTACACTACTTCTTGATGGGAAAAAATACCGTTCAAGCAAAGCAATAACTTGAAAAGTGTTGTGGGGACTCCGCTCCATTAAAAACAACTATAAAACGTTGGTTTGCTGACATCAAACGTCAGACACAATGATGCAGAACGCAGTGGACGTCCAAATGAGGCGGTAACACAAAAAAAAACATTTAAAAAAATCCACATAATCGTTTTGAATGATCAAAAAGTGAAGTTGCGTGAGTTAGTTGACATCGTGAAGATATCAAAAGAACGTGTTGGCTTTGTATTGCATGAGCACTTGACTATGAGAGAGCTCTGTTCAAAGAGTGTTTGGCCATGTTTAAACGTAACAAACCGGAGTTTTTGCGTGGATATGAAACATGGATCACTTCACTCCAGAATCAAAACGATCGTCATCCGAGTGTATAGCAACTGGTGTTCCTCGTCGAAAGCGCCCGAAAACACAACAATCGGCTGGAAAGGTGATGGCCGCGGTTTTTTTGGATGTGCGTGGTGTAATATTTATCGACTATCTTGAGAAAGGATTGAACGTCGAATTTCTCTCACATCAACCGTATTCGCCAGATTTGCTTGGCGGTAAGTAATGTCGCACGAATGAAGAGGTTATCGCTGAAAATGAGGCCCAAGTTTGAGGCAAAAGATAAATCATTCTACAAAAGTGGTATTGAAATGCTAGAGCGGCGCTGGAATGATTGCGTTGCTCTTGATGGAGAATACGTTGATGAATAAAGTTAATTTTGAATCAAAAAATCGTGTTCTCTTTGCTAGTTCCCGGGACTTTCCAGCCCATGTTTTATTGAGTAAGTTAGAGCACTTTGGAAAAAGACTTCTCATCGATCGCATATGCATTTTTGTTCATTCATTATGATGATAATTCGCACACCGTATTAAGTTCCCTAACATTACCATTAAAGTCAATGTCATTTATTACTCCATTCGCATTGGATTAGAAAAAACTTATCGTACAACACGTTTGCAATTCACATATGGCGCCTCCGTACATCAGTATCAATATATTCTGTAAAACACTCTTCGTCGCGATGATCTCATATCTAATTGTTCTTGTTTAATTTAACACATTCGCTTATCCAGACACATAGCGGAAATTGCCATCTATTTATTTTCCACACAGCTTCACTATGAGTCGGTTGAACAAACATACATAGTGAATAGTTTTGCGGAATTCGTGTTTAGTAAACGACGCAACAAGTAAAATACATTTGGTCTCAGAGTTGTTTAGTATACTCATCGCCTCCCATCCTGACGCGTCGCAATAAATCGATTTTTCTTAGTACTATTGTGTTCACTCACGATTTACAGCCGATTTTTATCAAGAGTTACTGTTAGCTTGGAGCTCTACGCTTAACTAACTCGCTCCATTCAGTAGCACTGTATTCAACTAATCAACGAAAATATTCCTACAGTAATGGAACTAATTACTGACCTATGTGGAAAAATAGCTATTTCATTTGATATGAGTCTAATTTACCTTCCCGTGAATTTATTGCAAAGGGTAATCAGAAAATTGTTACAACTATTTGCTAATAGCAAGATCGTTCGACCGAAAGAGAACCACCGACCCTTTTCGTGTACAAACAGATTAGTGACAAAAGCAAGCGCAAGGTCAAAACCTCAAACCGGTTGCCGAAATTTGCGCCCGGTACGGCAGTAATGGTATGACTCAGCGAACAAAATGAACGCAGCGGAACATAATTTGATGTTTGATGACCATGCGCGTTTTTGTTTTTCAATGTTTCAATGAATTTTAAATTTAAGGGAATGGTAAATTATTTCTATTTTTTAATTTATTATATCTTCAAATGTATCGTAAGATTTTCTGTTTTTTTTTTTCAACAGATACAATTCAGTTATAATAATCAGTGGAAAGCTTTATACATCGCCCCTGTTGGCTAAAACGCCTCTCTTCCTCTTTTAAGCTTTTTAAGGCCTTTCTAAACAGAAGTTTTATCACTATCAATATGTTTTCATAGGATCTTTCTGCTAAGCAAGTTTGGCAGTTGTCGTTGAAAATGGAAAATATGACAAAACTGAAAATATTATTAAGCAGTTTTTCGATGCAAAATTTTGCGTCGATTAAATAAGTATCTATCCGGATAAAACGTCGGGGCACAATGTTGCAATCGATTTTTTCGATTCTAACCAAAACCTGTTATAATTCATCTAGGTGTGGTGAAGATTTGAAGATATAATAAATTAAAAAATAGAAATAATTTACCATTCCCTTAAATTTAAAATTCATTGAAACATTGAAAAACAAAAACGCGCATGGTCATCAAACATCAAATTATGTTCTTCCAATTAGTGTTGCAGAAATGTTGAAAAACCTATTGTTCCATATTTTCTGCAGACAATCAAAATGAAATGATAAAAAGAATGGCACAATGATAATTAAATTTCCAGTTTATTGATAATTTGCGGCAGAGGATAACTATCAAACTTGCATAGCAGAAAATGATCTTTCGAAAAACGGAATCTCATTTTCAGAAACTCACAGGATTTTTTAAATAGGAAAGAAAAGCGTTTACTAAGATGGAGCGCTCACAAAAATACATTATTACTTGTCTCTAAATGTCTTTTCAGATTTTTTTCGATGACTACTTCTAGTGCTTCCGAAACCGACATGGAAAAAGTAAATTTAATTGATATTAATTTGAAAAGATCTATAAATAATATCTATAAACAGTTTGGAGACTTCATCTGAATCGTCATGACTGGCTAGGTGGGATGAAAAGTAACCTTCTTGACGATCAGAATGCATCACAATAGGAAAAAAAGATTATATTATAGGCTATTTATATTCAAAAAGAAATATCAAATTTCTTCGCGACACAACAATTTGTTTTATAATCACCAGTAGATTCTGGTTTACATGTTTCACACCATGTTGACGAGCGAAGAAACGAATTTTGCTGTTTAAAAACATGACATTTTAACAAAATAGTAAAGGAAACCAAAAATACTGGATATATACTATGGGGCTAGTGATCCTTCAGATTACACCGTTAAATAATACTTTCGACAGTATCATGCTGGTCAAGACTCCACTGTTGAAAAAATGCATGAAATGGTGATGGACGACCGTAAAATGAAGGTGGGAGAGCTAGCATATACCACAAATATTCTATAGATGAAAAAATTATCCCACTTTTGGCTGTCGTGAATGATAACTCCGGACTGAAAATCGAAACACAAACGCACTTTGGAACCGTGTTTGGACATTTTGAATCGTAATCGAGTGGATTTCCAACGTTAATTGGAAACTGTTTATGAGACCTGGATCTTTAATTAAACACCAGAAAACAGAAAAAATTAAACTGGGATAATTGTGTCGACCGAAAAGTATAGTACTATTCAATGGTGTGTTATGTTAGATTAAAAAGCATTTTTCATCTCACCCTACTTTTCATCTTACCTGTAATATTACGGTTAACAATTTTTAACAATCATGTCCCTGCAATTCAGAATATAATCCAATAGTAGTGTCAAAAAACTATAAGACTTTTCATTTAAATCCAAGTTTACGTAATTAAATTTAGCTATGTGTGAAAAATCCACATGAGTTCAGTCTTTTTTACATTTCCTATTTTGCCTCCAGAACCGGAAAACGGACATCAGTATAGCAAAAGTCAGTGTATATAATCATCAACTAACAAGAAGAATTTACTTACCTATATTAGAAAATTCATTTTTTTAAACATTTATTATCGCTTATTAAAATACACTCTCGGACCGGAAGTTGCATCCGGATAAAATTCAAGGATTATTCATGGAATCAGAAATCTAAGAAAATTTTGTAAAATTATCTAAAAGGGTGAAAGAGTGGAAAGGGTAAACAAAAATAATAAAATAACAACTTTCGACAGTTAGCTTGGCCTCAGAAAAGAAACGGCAAAACAATTCTGAATTTTGTACTTGAATTATGTAACTATTATGTTGTTAAAACATTAGATCCTTCACTAGAAAAACGCCCACTGGAATTGTAGAAATTTAGAATCATTGAATTGCAGAAAATCGGTCTTTTCAAATTACTAGATTATGCAATTAATCTTGAGATGTAAGAACGTCATCAAAATACAGCAAAAATATCAGTAATCCTGGATGGCCACCTTGCGAAATTCCCGAAGTAGTTTATGCAATTATATTAAATGAACACAGAACACAGTACTGTGAGACATCTTTGAGAAATCGTAGTGCGAGTTAAATTTTTGGGTACCTTCCGAATCGAAAGCTGAAATAAGTTCATTTGGTTATCGACTATCCAAATCTGCAAACCCGATAAACCTGATTGATTTATGTGAAATAGACAGTTTTATGCTAATCATCCTGTATCCCCGAAACCGGAAGTTGGATCTGACTAAAAAGCAAGATGTTGTATAGGATCATAAAACTTTTCATTTGAATCAAAGATGATTGTTAGAGTTCATTTGAATCTTAGATCGGTACGAGAAAAATTAGTGACACAATTTTAATTTTGTTTCACATATCACCCTGTAGTTCGGAACCAGAGGTCGGAACCAAAAATAATTCAGGAACCTTGTTTGGGAGCATACGACTTTTCATATGAATCTGAGTTTGTAGAACACGGTTGAGTCATCTTCGAGAAAATTGAGTGAAATTATTTATCACACACTCATTTGCTTATCTCGACGAACTGATTCGAATGGTATATGGGTGTTATGTTCTTCCAGCATTTATTACTGTAAGTATTTTAAATCAATATAATTATGGAATTGCTTTCAACTCGAAAATGCTGTCATCATTTGGTTTACATATGTCATATTTGAACGATTATGTTGCCAAAAACGAACCGTGCTAAAATCGGTCCGAGGAAAATGTCATGAAAAAGGATGCTGTATACAGTATTTTTGGTACTTAGAAACAATTGTATGTAACAGTATAAAAAATCGGACGAATTTTAACAATCTATGGCTTGTTGGATAGCTATTACCGTGCGGAATCTAAGTCTACAAACATATTCTGTTTTCAAGGTCAATTGTGACAGATATTGTAAAAAACTGAAAATGTTGACATAAAACTTTGTATAACTTGAAATGTAAACATCCGATCTCAAAACCGTTCAATAGCGTTCAGGGTGACGAAAAGGCCTTTCATTTGCGACTAGTTTGATTAATATCGGTCCAGCCATCTCTTAGATCTCGACCTCTTTGTTGACAACACACATACAGACCCACACACGGACATTTGCTCAGTTCGTCGAGCTGAATCGATTGTTATATGACATTAGGCCCTCCGAGCCTCGGAACATTTTTCTAAAATTTGAGCGAATTCTATACCTATTTTTTAAATTTATAAAAAAGGTAAAAACTACGCGCTTTGTCAGTTACGTCACTTATTCCATTATATCTCCAGAATCAGAAGTGACAGCCATGTGATCTTCGAACCTGATTTACAATCTAACAGCTCATTCGAAGCATGCGGGTTTTAAAAACTTGATGAAACTGGTGTACCCCTATAGGCAGCAAAAGAAACAAAAACAAAATCTTAAATTAACCTCAGACGGCTAAGCAGAGAGTGAAGATATATATGCGATGCGACGTTTAGTGATCGATGGCGAAGGGGTTGTCATAGACATATAACTATAATTGAATGCCGTGGCGCCAGAGCACAGCGAAGTATGCTTGGTTCTTTTAGTCAGATTTGATTGTTTCTTCATGTGCTTCACATGCAGAGTAGTTTAATTGGCAAAACAATTTCCCCGGATAAGAGTTAGGTACGGGTTCGAGTCCCGTCTCTGCGGTAGCTTTTTCGCGGTTTTTATTTCATAGTTGTATTCGCACGTCATTTTTTCAATCTGTTTTCTTCGTTAGATACTGAGCAAATTTAAATCTAAGTCAAGGCGAGTCTTTACAAGACTAACACAAATCAGAGTTTTAAAATCGGCTCAACCATCTCTGAGTAAAATTGAGCGCTAAAAAAACAACTCTTTTTTTGTCGGTTACGTCACTTATACCATTATATCTCCAGAACCAGAAGTGACAGCCGCTTTATCTTCGAACTTGATCAATGGTTTAATAGTAGCTTTGAAACGAGCATAAAATTGTTAAAATCGTTTCAGTCATCTCCGAGAATATTGAACGGTAAAAATATTTTTGAAAAGTACACACACATATAGATACACATACATACACACACAGACAATCGCGATCTCGTTAAGCTGAGTCGAATGGTATATAACAGTATGGGTCTCCGGTTCTATTGGAGTTCTATTACCTTTCCATATAGAAAGGCGAAACGATGTATCCAACACTCACAAAATTAGCACACTTCTTGTTGCAAATAATAATTCAAACACTTTCTCACAGCAGACAATATCTTTATTCAGTCAGCTCAAGCTGGAATGGTTTCTATTAGTATAAGGTTATGATGAAGTATGATAGCAACTTACAATTTAGTGTTCTTCCAAATTTTAAATCAATGTCGGAAATTTCAATTCATGGAACGTTTGAAGCGAATAATTACAACTGCTATTAGTTTAATTCGTGGTCTTTGCACACGCATAGATGCAGCGATAGTATCGCTTAGAAACTGCAACAGTATAGCGTTGAAACAACAAATTGTACTTCTTAAAACTACTAATTGTAGATAGTATTCAAGTAATATGAGAAAAATTATTAATTTAGCATCACCTTTCTGGCTTGAATAACTGCTTCTTCCTCAGGTGGTGTTACTGGTTCTTTTTATTATCATCCGCCATTCTCCCTAGCTGACAGCGGCTAACGTCGTCGCCTATACGATCATTAGTAAAGGGCCAATGCGCTGGCGGTTCATCCGTGCTAACATCCCCGCGCCCGTAACACTGCGTATCAGACACAGTTTTACCATTTTGCAGAACGTCTAGAATCGCCAGCTTGCAAGCCGGTCGTATCAGTATTCCACTGGAGGTTTGAACGAGTGCCTTTCGAACTATTCCATCCTTGCCTCGCCTTGTTTCAATAACTCTGCCGCGGATCCAACAGTTTCGTTTTGCTCCGTCCACAATATAAACTAATTCTCCGACTTCGATCGGTCGTGTCTCTTCAAACCATTTAGTTCGCCTACATATAGTTGGAAGGTATTCGCGAAGCCATCGATTCCAGAACAAATCAGCTTGATGACGGATCTGGTTCCAGCTAGATCGTAGTGCATTTCTCGAGTCGGTTGGTTGTGCAACGGGCTGTTTTATTCCACTAGAACTTCCCAGTAAAAAATGGTTGGGAGTTAAGGCCTCCTGCTCTGGTGTTTCCAAAGGAATGTAAGTTAGCGGTCGACAATTAACAATTCCCTCAGCTTCCGCTAATAATGTTAGAAAGGCTTCGTCGTTAAGCCTTCTTGAACTCTCTATACCAATCATTGCTGATTTGATGGAACGAACCATTCGTTCCCATACTCCACCCATGTGGGGAGCTGCAGGGGGGTTGAAAATCCATTTAGTATTCCCATTGGTAAATGTCTCCGCTAATCCACTATTGATTTGCTTCTGTAGTATTCTCTCAGCGCCGATGAAATTAGTTCCATTGTCGGAGTATACCTCAAGAGGTGCTCCACGTCGCGCAACGAATCTTCGAAAACAAGATATACAACTCTCTGTACTTAAGGTGTGAGCAACTTCTAGATGGACTGCCCTAATAGTAAGGCACGTGAATAGTGCAACCCACCTCTTTACATTGCTACGCCCTATTTTTACAAGCATTGGCCCGAAGAAATCCAAACCAATATAAGAAAATGGTCTAATAAATGCAGTTAATCGCGCTGCGGGTAACGGTGCCATTATTGGGTTTAATGGTTGGCATTTTCTTATTTTGCACATTTGGCATTCTCTGGCAATTTTCCTAACCATTGTTCGAAGGTGAGGTATATAAAATTTTTGTCTTATCTCATTCACCACGGTTTCATTATTAGCATGGTGATATTTCCGGTGATAATCATTTAGCAGCAACTGTGTAACAGTGTGATATTTAGGAAGAAGTATGGGAAATTTCAAATCCATATCAATTTTCATGTCATTTGGGATTCGTCCATATCGTCTTAGAACTCCATTTTTATCTAAGAAAGGACATTGACCATACAGTCTGCTGGTTTTGTTTAGGGTAGTCTTTCCATTACTCGCTGTTAACATGGCATACTCGACTGGATAGCTTTGCCGTTGGCAAATTCGCCAGATGATATTTTCAGCTGATATTATTTCATCATGCGTGAGACATCCAGTAAGACGCGAGTTTCTGGTTGTTCTTGTGTTAAGGACAAAACGGTTCATATAAGCTACAGTCCTCAGCAAACGCTTCCATTGAGAAAAATGGTTAAGTTGTATAACAGGCTCAGTGTGCTCAATCAAGTGTACATGGCACGATTTATGTTCCTCTTCTGTATGAAAACCTCTTACATTTGGCTGTTCTGGTCATTGATGTTCTGGCAAATACAGAAACTCGGGCCCTGCGAACCATTGTCTCGAACAGTGATCGGGACCTTTGCCCCATTTCGTGGCTCTATCTGCGATGTTCAATTTGGTGGGCACCCACCTCCATTCATCTATCTCGGTGATAGTAAGAATCTCTCCTATTCGACATGACACGAACTGAGTGTATCGCCTGCTATCGGATCTAATCCACGCTAAAACGGTACTAGAGTCTGACCAAAATACTTTTTTATCGATGCTTATCGAGTGGTTCTCCTCAATAAATTGAGATAATCGGGATCCTAGGACAGCTGCCTGAAGTTCCAAGCGAGGAATCGACAAAGGTTTGAGCGGAGCCACTTTCGTTTTGGCTGCAACAATGGCGCATGAGTTGACGTCTTCTGATAAAACAAATCGCAGGTAAGCCACACAGCTGCTGGCTTCTTCGCTGGCGTCTACAAATATGTGGAGTTGTGTAGATAATGCACTCGCTGTTACGTCATTGTGCATATACCATCGAGGTATTCGGATGTCAGCTAATATTGGAAGAAGAGAGGTCCATTTTTGCCAGAGCTCGTATTGTTCGTCTTCGATTTTATCATCCCAATCTATCCCGGAGCGCCATATCTGTTGTATCAAAATTTTGCCATGAACGGAAAATAGCGCCAGAAGCCCTAGCGGGTCAAACAGACTCATAGTGTATCTCAACACTTGACGTTTCGTTGGTCTAACATTCTCTTGAATGATTAGTGATATATCCTCTCGCATTTGTGTGGAAAATCCAAGAACGTCTTCCCCAGTCATCCACAGCATACCTAACACCCGTTCCTTGATATCACTTTTGTCAATATCTAGGCCTTTTACGACTGCTATAGGCGATTCACCGAGGGAGCGAACTAAGTCGGGTACATTGCTCAACCAATTGCGAATTTCGAACCCACCTTTCTGATGTATCGACGTAACTTCCATAGTAACGCGTTTGGCCTCCTCAATAGAGTTGAAACTGTCCAAGTAGTCATCTACATAATGACCCTTGATGATCGCTTCTGCAGCTCTCGGCCATCGGTGAGCGAAATCCGTAGCATTCTTGTTTTTTATATAATGCGCGGAACACGGTGAGCATGTCGACCCGAAAGTTGCGACGTCCATGATGTACACCTCTGGATCACATTTTGGATTATGACGCCATAAGAATCGTTGAGCATTACGATCTTCAGCGCGAATACGAATCTGGTGAAACATCTCGCGGATGTCTCCGCTAATGGCGACTGGGCGTTGTCGAAAACGGAACAGGGCACCAGGCAGAGAGCAAAGCTGATCTGGACCTTTTAAAAGCATTGAATTTAATGATATGCCATCTACGCTCGCTGCAGCGTCCCATATCAATCGAACCTTTCCGGGTTTCCGTATATTTGTGACCGTTCCTAGAGGAAGGTACCATACCCTCCGCGGATCGGCATCGGCAATTTCGTCCTGATTGGCCCGATGAGCATAACCTTTGGTCTGATACTCACTTATCTGCCTGTGAATGTTTTCTTTCAAGTGTGGATTTTTTTCCATTCTCCTCTCCAGACATTCTAGTCGATGTAATGCCATATGGTAGCTTTCTGGAAGCTCAAAATAGTCGAATCGCCATAGAAGACCAGTTTCGTATTGTCCTTGAATACGTTTTGTGGAACTCTCCAAAATTTGCCGCGCTCTCTTTTCCTCGTTAGATTCAAGTGCCATTAACGATTTGATTCCTGCGTCCTCTTGTCCAAAGTACATTTTCACCATATCGTGTAGAGATTTTTCAGCCACTTCCAATATGTGGCAAGATACTCCGGTTAACACCTTTTCTCCCTTTCCACCGAACACGCACCAGCCTAAACGAGTTTTGGCAGCCACTGGGTCTCCTTCTCGTCCTTCTCTATGTTTCAATGGCAAGGATAACTTTAACTGATCCAGGCCTAAAAGAATGCGAGGCTGTGCATTTTCGTAGTTTTGGATCGGAAGTCCCCTTAAATGTGGGTACGCTTTTGACAACTCATGTATGTCAAGTGATTGTATGGGGAGGTTCAATTCGGTCACCGTTCTAGCTCGATTCACTTGATATTGTTCTTTAGCTTGACCCGAAATAACGAATCCGATTTCATGCGATGCTGGCTCGCGCCGCGTTACGTTGCCAGTCCATTTCAAAACAAGTTCACCTTTAGGTCCGCTTTCTCCTAGTTGTTCCGCTAGCGACTGCTCAACAAGTGTTAAAGATGAGCCATCGTCCAAAAAGGCAAATGTATCGATAGATCCTTTTTTACCACATACTGTTACTGGCATGATTCGAAAGAAAGCTTTCGGTGTCTGATCTCGGTGATTGAGACTATCTGAGGCTACCGTATCTTCGACTTTGTTGTGTAGCAGTCGATTATGTTTGTATTGGCATCCGTCAATGCCACACTGAATCGTGATTCTACAACGCCGTCTTCCATGTTGATTAAGGCATGTACGGCATATCTTGAGACTACCAACTTTGCGCCACCTCTCATCAACAGTCATCCTTGCGAAATGTTCACAGTCTTTTACGCGGTGATTGACTTCGCCACATATCAGGCATTTGCGGTCAAAAGTTTCATGTTGAGTATTCTCTGGTATCTGATCTTCGACCTCGGAGTGGGTATTAAGAAAGTTACTGTTTTGTTGCTTCGTTTTGTGATCTCTTTCTACCCGATTGCGTTCGACCTTGCGATCAGATAGTGATGTTATTTGACTCGCTGCCAGAACAAGGTGTGACATAAAATCGGTAAAGCTTTTCAGGGTGACTGTTTCCAACGATTGCTTATGAACGGCCCACTGGAGTTTCAAGTGCGTGGGAAGTTTATCCTCCAGTTCCTGAAGGAGAGACGGGTTCGTTAGTTGCGCTTCTTGTTCCGCTGCGATAATGTGATCACATAGACTTTGCAGTTCCATACCGAATTCTATGATCGTTTGTAATTTCTCCATCTTTGGAGCAGGTGCATTGCGCACTCGCTGTATAATAGAATTGATTAATAACGCAGGACGGCCATAGAGCATTTTCAGTGTTTCTATTACTTGTGGTACTGAGCTTGGCAGAAGTAATCGACTGCGCACGGAGTCACGAGCCATTCCTTTTAAGCATTGCTGCAATCGGATGAGATTTTCTGCATTAGTGAACCCACAACATTCAGTCGTTATATTGAATTGGCTGATAAATACAGGCCAGTCTTCTGGATTCCCACTGAACTCAGGGAGCCCGTTCGTCATAACACGGCGAGCTGCAATCTGCGCCGGCGATAGACCAGTATGTGTCACATCTTTAAAACCTGACAAATTTGATACATTATTTCTGCGGCTAGATTTTTGTAACACTGGTGGCGACACGTTTTTACTCCTAGCGTCACGGTAACGAGATTCGTATTGTTTGCTGGCTTCCGATGGATCGTACTCAAGCGGTAATGGTGGTAACACGTTTTTAATCCTAGCGCCACGACGATGAGATTTGTATTGTACGCTGGCTTTAGATGGATCGTATTCAAACGGTGATGGTGGCCGGGGAAGTGAACTACTATAGGTTGGTTCAGATTGTTGATACACAGATGCGGGGTTATCATTTTGAGAGCTGGCTGTCGTGTTGTTTGGCGATTCAGTTTCATTGGATGCATTCGGTTTCGAAACCTCCTTATTTTCAGCTTCAGCTGTACTATTGAGAGCAGCTTCTCCACCGGTTTTCAACCATCGATTCACCTTTTCAACGCTTTTTCGACCGCTACTCTTGCGGCTGACTACGCTTCCGCTAGCACTTTTTGCATCGAACAGAGACTTCCTAAGTTCATATCTCTCTTTCAAGAAAGTTCTCTCCATAATTTCCTCTTCCTCGAGTTTTTTCCTATCTGCTGCCTCTTCTTCAGCGATTCGCTTTTTCTCCAAAGCCTTTTCTTGCAGAAATCGTTTCCTAGTAATCTCATGCTCTTCCTTCAATTTTTGTAGTTCAAACGCAGCATTTGAGGAACGTCTTGAGTATGCGCTTTCTGGTCCATTGCTCACGTCAAGCGGTAGACATGCTGTACAAGTCCAATCGCGATTTTCGATCGAATCGGTGACACCCGCGCAGGTGAAATGGTACCAACAATCGCATCTATCACATTGTACCATTTTTTCTGCCCAGTCAGGACGTCCACAAACGGCACAGCTGCTGTCTGCATTTTCCATCTCATTTATCATCGAAGTAGCCATAAATTCTTGAGTTTGTTGGAAATAATAATTCAAACACTTTCTCACAGCAGACAATATCTTTATTCAGTCAGCTCAAGCTGGAATGGTTTCTATTAGTATAAGGTTATGATGAAGTATGATAGCAACTTACAATTTAGTGTTCTTCCAAATTTTAAATCAATGTCGGAAATTTCAATTCATGGAACGTTTGAAGCGAATAATTACAACTGCTATTAGTTTAATTCGTGGTCTTTGCACACGCATAGATGCAGCGATAGTATCGCTTAGAAACTGCAACAGTATAGCGTTGAAACAACAAATTGTACTTCTTAAAACTACTAATTGTAGATAGTATTCAAGTAATATGAGAAAAATTATTAATTTAGCATCACCTTTCTGGCTTGAATAACTGCTTCTTCCTCAGGTGGTGTTACTGGTTCTTTTTATTATCATCCGCCATTCTCCCTAGCTGACAGCGGCTAACGTCGTCGCCTATACGATCATTAGTAAAGGGCCAATGCGCTGGCGGTTCATCCGTGCTAACACTTCTTGTTTTCAAACAATGAAAAACAGAATGGTAACCAGTCCCGAGTCAAATAAAGAAAAATCAACGAACCATTCTATAATCACGTTGAATGTTGTATTTTGTTTTTACACGCTTCCTTTGCCCTAAATTGACTGTTAAAGTATTTGACATGGGTATGTAACACAGGATAAGTACAGAGTATTCGTATAGGACACTCCAATACCAGTCCTATACCATACTTTCACTTCTTGGCTTGAACTTGACCCATACTCCTTTTTCCGGTTTGAGTCTAGTTGGAGACTTCTCGAACTTGAGCGGTATCTGTGTCTTCTCGTGCACCTCAAAGCTAAAGTTCAACAGCAGATAATATACGATAAACTTCATTTCCATAAGAGCAAAGCGAGAACCTGCAGAGAGAAGAAATTCAATATTCGTATAATAACTTACTTATCAACAAAAACAACCAATGCAATTCCTTGGGCCAATTCCAAACGGTAGATACGTATTAGGTATAATTGTATCACTGTTCTTCTCGCTAAAACGCTCCGGATTGAACCGCTCTGGTTCTGGAAAATACTTTGGATCATGGTGAAGGCCAATTACACTAACCATTACAGTTCTTCCTCTCTCGATGGTAATTCTATTACCCTGGCCGTCATCAAGCACATAATCCTTCAAGCACATTCGTTCAATCAATGTTCCTATTGGCCACATGCGGAGCGTTTCCGATATTACCATATCAAGGTATTTCATTCCTTGCAGCACTTCATAAGTTAAGGGTTTCCCATCGAGTTCGCGTTGTATCCTAAGTATCTCTTCATGTAGCTTGGCCTGTACATCAACGTTTCTCGTTAGTTCGTACGCCAATAAAGAAAGGGTCAATGATACCGTCTCAAATCCAGCGATAAAGAATATAAAAGCTTGAGCTATCAATTCGTTATCGGTCCAGACACGATTGTGATTTCTTTTACCCACTTGAGACTCTTCCACCATAGCAAAGCCCTCAAGCTGTTCTTCTCTCTGCTCATCAGGCTGATGTTTCAAGTTACCCTTTTTTGCCTGCATCAACAACTCAATCATGTCAGGTCGAAAAATATTTTGCATCTCTCGTGTTTTCATGGTATTGGATATCATACCACGAAAAAATTTGTCATGCTCAGAGCTTAAAAAGTCAATATTCAACTTCAGCATCAACTTAGGAAACAAAGTATATCCAATGAGTTTCAATGATTGCGAAATTCCCGTCGGATTGCTGATAGATTGCCCGAACGTGTAGAAAACGTTGTCCTTCTCATTGAACGAATCCACCTTAATTCCGAAAGCAGTCGTCGCAATCACATCGTTTGCAAAACGGGAAAACAACTCCTTCATCTCTAACACTTGAGGTCCATCCAATCGGCTCCGTTCCTGGTAATAGTGCACTATACTCTGCCCGCACTCGACAATAAGTGCAAACATCTGTCGCATTTTGCTTCCGGTAAAAGCCGGACTGAGTGTCGCTCGCATATCGCGCCACTTGTTTCCGCGCAGTGCAACCAACGTGTTCGTGGCCAGCATATGTGGATTGTCCAGCTCCTGATCAACAGAAAGGGTGGTGTGATCGACAAAATGGTCGAAATCCTTAACAGTAATCCGTTTAATCAGTTCTGGATCGCGAATCATGTAGAACGGATCCGACATACTGAAGAAACCGAAAACTCTAGAATAAGAAAACGTTTATTAGTGTTAGAGAAAATAATGTTTTATCTTGAGCAATATGGTACTATCAAATTCACAAAGTGAATTGGACTATTATTTTACAACAAAGCATCATCTAAGCATTCAAACTGTGTAAGTCATACGGTCGTGAATTTCTCGTGTTGTATTGAAGGAAACAACATAATTCTTTCTCCACGTGCTCAGCAGTACTGAGAGTGATTTATGAATAAATTTTGAATAGCATGAGATGTTCGCCTTTCTTGAACTCGGCATACAATCCACAACATGTCGCTATTCAACTGGATGTTCTCACAATCTGTATATCAACACTTTTAGTCTATACAAAATGCCTGTTGCAGACACCGTAGTCGGCTTTGACAAAATGCATTCCATATTTTTTATCACCGAAGGAATTTAAATAATGAGTCTTTTTTAGAACCAATAAATTTTTCCTAAGGTATGTTCCTTACAGTGTTGGTGATTGCCAAAAAATTGACAGAAGCTGCTCGATATTTATCTGTATTGTATACAACATTTTCAATCCGGTAGAATATGCTACAAGAACTCAAGTCTCTCAATGCATGAACCGCGAGAGAATTTTTCTACATTTTTTCGCTCCACTTCATACTCTGAGTTTTTTACGGCCTTTAAAAAAATCACAGTCTGATAATGATTAGTGCTGTGTGGAATTTACCAAGAGAGAATCGCAAGTTGACAATTATCGCAGAAAATCGAATCGATGATTAGACTTGAAGATTCTCATACTAGGTTGCAATATTTCAAAACCCTTGTGTGGAGCATTCACATAGTTTTTTAAAGACACAACTTATACAAAGGTTATATGCACATAGTTAGAATAAGCGGCAATAGTAAAGTGATTCTATCGCATTTATCCACTGCCCATACAGAATCGGATCGCGAAACGAAAATAAGCGACCGTTTGTTGCTTCAGAGAGAACCTAACGAGCGAGCTAACCTTTGATTCTCAGACAGGTCATCGAGAGAAATTCGCTCTCGCACTGGTGTCTATTCTATGTTAAATGAACCATGCCGGTTTTTGTTGCTGCGATGATATCCGTCTCTCTTTGATGGCACTGATTCAATCGTGTGAAGAGTTGCTATTGAACGTTTTTTGATACGATAAAAGCCATCCTTGGTTCCTTATATATTCTTTTATTATACTTAACAAATCTACAGCTCCCTTCCGCGCAACCAGGAACCGTTTTGAATTAACATGTACTGCGTGCAACTAACTAGAACGGCAGTTTTGTTACTGACTCACAGTTGCAAGGTGTGCTTGCGTTTATAAGAAATCAGCAAAAACTCTACTTTACCGACCAGCGTTGCTGTTAGAACCAAACGAGTGGAACGAGTTCATCTGTCTGTTTTATGTTAAACAACCGTTTGCGTAAATCACACGGGTACGGTTCTCCTCAGAACCACTATCATAAAAGAACATTTCTATTATTCCCAATTAATTTGTTACGTTTTAGGATATCTTTGATGCGATGAAGTACATGAAAAAGTCGTACTCTAGAATAGCATAGATTTTTCGGGGGACGGGTGTTGCGTGACGGGTTAGACGATGCCTTTCATTCCCAACCCCCCGCAGGTTCAAACCTCTATAATCGAAACAAAAAAAGCATATAATTTATTGTTTTATACTATGAAATCGATTGTTAACATATTGATGAGTACATTACACCACCAACTGAAGGCTTAGATACCCCAGATATGCGGTGATCAGCATACAACAATTTTATAATTCAAGATATTATATTAGTCTTAAGTACTGGTAAAAAATTCCCTCAGTATCTTTAGAGCTAAAGCAGAGTGTGCCTCTTATTACATATATTGTAGAAATTAAAAAAAACTGTTTATAAGGGTGCCTATATTTTGGAGTCATCTCTACTTTCGTAAAGTGACTGTTCATAACCACGTAGACCAATAAGCATCATTTCAACCAAATATTTTCTAATGAACATAATTTTTTATTTAAAAGATATTTTTATTCAGGCCTATTTACGCACAAGCTTTACGTGGCCGATTTAGCCGATTTTTTAAATAATTGTTTTTGTATTGGATCTCGTTGTCACCCTTTTTCTAGGGTGCTTCCGTTTCCCTCCTGCGAGGATTGAGGGGCACTTTGCTTGTGGCTCGTCTTGTCATCCATTGCCGCATCGGTGGTATTGTTGTTGATTTCCGTCTTGAGTTCGTTGCTAGTTGCTGTAGATGCACCTTGTTGTACATTAGTTGCAGTTGCTGGTTGGTTGGAGGGTAAGTTGTTAACTGCAGCTGGTGTACTTTGTTCTATAGGGGATACTGATGGTTTCGTTGAAGGGGATGCTTCATTGTTGTTGATGGCTGTCACAGGTGTACTGGGGTTGCTTGGGATTGATGTGAAGGAAGCACCGTTATCCATTGGTGTAGTTGTCTCCTTGTCCCGTTTATCACATGGCTTACCGTAGTGAACAGCTTTTTGACAATATTCACATGTGGCCATCTGATTGTCATAGGTAACAAGTGATTTGCACGGGATTCTTGTATCCTGATCGAAAGTCACATAAGAAGGTATAGGCCTCTTCAAGCGCATGCGTAACAAACGTATGCCATTTAGAATACCCGGAAAAAAGTTCTTCCACTTTTCTTTTTCGATAGAGTGAATCTCTCCGTATTGGGACATAGTTTTGCGAATATAAGGATCGATGACGCTTGAGGGAAGATCATGCACACGCACTTCTATAGCACTATCTTCCATATATACTGGAATGTTGTACTTAATGGTTTCGTGCTACACATAGTGCACATTGTTATTGTCTTTTGCGAATTGAATTGCATCCAACTCTATAAAACTGGATGTAAACTACATTATTTGTTTTATTGCAGTGAAGTAAATGCACACGTTCAATGTCAAGATGCATTTGCTCTTTAAGCAAACCTTCAAGTTCTCGTATCGAAGGTCGAATTTTGCACTGCCTGAAGTCAACAATAATTGTATTCTTTTGTACCGGTAGCTTTTGTTCGTTTGGTTCACTCATTTCGAGATCGTTCTATTGTTCACTACACAATACTGTACTTGGTTTCTTCCGTCCCGAACGTAAGCGGTCTTGTTTTATCGACTGACTTCAATGAGATGTGAAAGCGAACTGTGTATAAACATAATTAGTCAGTTATATTAACGATATTCACGTAAAAAATATCGTGACATTACTGAGCCCAATAATGAGACAATGGCCCTTATTATCGTTCTCACTTCCACTTTCACATTAACTTCACTTACATGTCACTTCACTTGATTTTCCCTATTACCAGTATCACGCATAGTGAAGTGATCACTGTAGTGGAAAAAAACTCATTTTTTCAACGAAATGTTGGTGGCGTGATGTTCATAATGACATCAAGTTCATCCAAATATTTAATTTTGCCTTTGAAGCGACTTCCGTACTGAGGACCTAAACTCACTTCACTCGATTTTCACCGTGAAGTGATGCCGATAATAAGGGTCACAATCACTTCACTTGGTTTTCACCGTGTAGTGATACCGGTAATAAGGGCCAATAGGTTGCTTAGCCTTTTTTGAGCACTAGCCAGTAGCAGATCGAAAATAATAGCCAGTATCCTGCACACGTTATTCAAACTAGTTCATCTTACTAGTGTTACTATAAACACATAAAAAATGGTCTAGACAAATTGTGTTGTTCAAAAAGATGAGACTACATGCCATATAACAAGTGCAACAATAGACTATTTGTTTTTTCCTTAAGTAAAGCTAAGCTGATGAAAAATATTTTTGACTAAGTTGACTGAATTTCGCAGTTGAATTGTCCCAAAGCGGTAGTGCTCAAAAGTTTAAGCACATCAAAAAAGTCCCTATGCAAAATTTTAACTAAATTGGATATGGGTAAGTGGTGCCATCCGGCGGTTAAAGTTTGAAAATGTTTGAGTGGTTCGAAATCGATTTTTTTTATGCCAGATGTCGTAGAATTGCATGAAACATCGAGATCTGGTGTCATCTCGAAATTTTTTTTAAATCGACTCTGGGACGTTTTATGGAATTCTGGGACATTTGACATCAAAAAAGACGGGTGGGTAATGTCAGAGACATAACTGGATGTCGTGAATACGAAAACAACTGACATGTTCCTTAACACTTCCGATGATTTCGTTTGTAGCTTTTTCACTAATGGGCGGTCCTAACGGCTATAAAAATAGCCGCATACAGAATTTTAATGTCGATTATTTCATTTCGGATTTGCATAATTCATTGAAAGAAACTATCAAAATGCTGTAGGGATTTGCTAGACATTCAGAAGGGTCTAATTGCGTAATTCTCTACGACATTAAACTCTGGAACATTTTTCGCAAAAACAAAGATCTCGATTACTGTGAATTTCACATAGCGAAAAGTGCACAAATCTGATCAAACTGTCACTACGATATTAAGCACTGTTCGGAACATTTTTCTCGAACGATTTGTTGTACAGCAGCAGATATTTTGTTCTCTTCCTCAGAACGCGTTCTGATTGGCTGGTGTTGACATGGGTCAAATAAGACAGGTTTTTCAATAGTGTACTATTGAAATACTTCAATGATGTTGCTATACACGTTTAAGTTGAAAAAGTTCAATTCTATTGGTAGTTAGATTAAATAAATCCTTTCACAGATCACTGAGCTATGAGCTTTCAAAATACGAGAAAGGCAAACGCGCCTTATGAATTATCCTCATTGATACTCGATTATATCAAACATTTCAGAAAAGTTTAATTTTGAATTGTTTGAGATTGAATAAATCCTTTCACAGATCACACAACTGAAAATTTTATCATAAAATCGTGATCATATTTCCGATTGCATGTAGCAAAAATTATGTTGATTCGTTAGATACAACAAGAGATATTCACGATCGAAAACTTATCACTCTCTCAGAGGGTCAATTTTGGAAAGGCACCCCATAGTAAAGTAAGTGGAATTCATGACAAAATATTTTTGAGATGACACTAGATCTCGACGTTTTAGACAATTCTAAGGCATTTAGCATTACAATTAGAGATGACCCGAAGTATTGACATTCTACTATACATGGAACTACAATATGGTTAAAAATATCTATGTTTTGCATGGTAAACTTAATGCCCGTTTTTGTTTTTAGCCCTGCACTGGTGTAGTGTAGCACCGACTATACTCGCTCCAATATGGGTGTAATCATGTCAAAACACGCGTTTTTTTATTTGTGCTTCAGGGGTTGATTTTGGAGCTTTCATGTCTTCAGAAGAATTTCTGTTTGAAATAGCCCGCTTCTTTTAATACAATCAAAGTTTTCATTAATCCACCTACAAGTGAGTTGAAAAAATAGAGCATTTATGTCTTTAGAAAAATTGTAGATCATGTTCAAAAATAAAAAACATGCCGAAGACATAAACACTTTAAAATGCATTGGTGTCGAGATATGATGCATTTTTTTATTGGAGGCCTCCAAAATCAAGTTTTTCTATCATAACTTTTTTCAATGAATTTTTAGAATTTTCGGATGTTCTACAATAATATTTTAAATATCAAAATACATATTTTTGTCAAAGACTGAATATTTTTATGTTCACAAACTAAAAAGTTTTTGAGCAATTTAATTACAAAATATTGCATGATCGTCAAATGGTGAGATAATTAAGTCCTCACAAGTTCCTATCTCATTCCTCCCCGAGCGTCTATGATGACATTTGGTCAATAGAACGGCGTCGACTGGGTGCTATCGCCTTCTGCGTTAGTAGCAGAATGAGAGGATGCGAAATGGCTTGTAGTTTGAAGCCCATCCTAAAGTGCAATATTTATCATAGTATATTGCAACATGTGGTTCTGTTGTTTGTTGCATTCTTTGTTAAATATTGAATTGGAATATATTACGTTGTATTATATATTGTTATTATTATTATTATTATTATTATTATTATTATTATTATTATTATTATTATTATTATTATTATTATTATTATTATTATTATTATTATTATTATTATTATTATTATTATTATTATTAAAAAAATACATTTCCTGCGGTACTGCGACATCAACTGTTATATATTGTATCATAGCATATTATTTTGTATATTATCTACTTATGTTATATTATGTTTTATGGTATTATACTGCATTGCAATAAATCATATTATATTGTATTATATTATATTATATCATGCTATATTATAAGTATATGTATTGTGTTATATTGTATGTTATAGTATATTGTGCTATATTATATTATATCATGTTATATTTAATTATATTATATTATAGTATGTTATATTGTGTTGTATTATATTATATTATATTATATTATATCGTATTATGCTCAAGTATATCGACAACGGTGAGGGGCAGGGATTGCATCAGGGTATCTTACAAGTGAATGACTGGATGATGGAGTGGATTACCAACCTGAGGCACGCGGGGGAAGCTTTGTGTTTCTCCCTGAAGGTATGAAATGACTAAGACTCACCCTTCTAACAAACAAACCATCAGACGGGTTTAAGCTGGTACAACGAAATTCTCTATTATATGGCCGGATGTTCTTGCTGGAAGGCGCCGGGTCCTCAAAACCCATTTTGGCCTTCTTAACAGCAATTATATGAAAGTTATCTGAAAATCAAATTCGGATCTACTGTAAGTCTACCCGCATACACTGGTAATGTCTTGAACTGATGGTGGCTTCACACATACATACATACAATTTAATTACAAAATACTACATATCCAAGTATCAATAACTCGAAAATGTGGAAATATGTGGAACTAATTTCAACAAAGTTTGAAAGTATGATCAGAACACTATCAGAACAATTAGTAGTCACAATTTAAATTCTCTTATATTTATATAAAAACACACTTTCAAAAAAGCTATTCCCCAATATATATTTAGCACCCACGCAGTATTTATTAACCCTGCACCTTAAATTCAATATTTATCAAAGTAAGCGAGAAAATAGGAGCAGTTGAAAACTTCAGACAAAAGTTAAAAGAATTTCCTAAAGTAGACGAAGTTTTCAATGTATTCTTCAATTAAATGTTGCTAATCTGTTTAGTGTAGTGTAACCGTTGAAAACGAAAACGACATGAAAAATCATATTTCTTTTTCATACACACTATTAAGATACACAATTACAGAAGAAATTATTTGTGTTCAAATAAATACTATGCCGAATTTCAATTCAACTTATCGCATTTTTTTTTGTTTCTAGAGAATCGTATGTGAATCATCCAATGCATTTAACATGGATAGCAAATCTCACTCTCACTAGTAGATGAAATGATAGGATCATTTTTTTCTATATTTGAGTTCTTTGTGGATAATTGAACCAACACGTTCTCATACAAAGAAACTGTAAGAAAATAGAATTTGTTATAAACAATAATAATGATTATGTCTAAATATTTCCAATAGTGATGATGTCTAAATATTTCCAGCTATTTCATCATTTAATCAATGCACACAGTTTTTATGTGACCAGTTTCCCACTCCTCCCAGATCTAACCATAGCACCGCAATACTCACTTAGCATCGGGAAAGCTCTCATAGAGCAACTTGAAGTGTTCGAAAATATTTCTTTTTTTAAACACCAACGGTCCGGCACTTCCGAGTCCAAACACCGGTCTCAAAAATGGAATCGGTTTATCCGCGAAGTAGTAGTAGTTCCTGGTAACATAGCGATGGATCAAAATGGCTAAAGTGACGCACACCGTCACCGTTAGTACGCTAAGTTCCAACATCTCAATCAACTTCGTTTTTTTATTTGTTCAATTATTTCGTGCTGTTCACCACAAGTTCCAGGTGTGCGTTTTCACTGCTGGCCTTCCAAAGAAATACTGTTTTCACAGAACTGAATCATCGCCTCACTATAACTGATACCGGCTTTTGAAGTGCGAGCTTTTATATTCGGAGGGTGGTCCGCTATCTGGTACTTGTTTTGGACGTAGAGGCATATTTGGGCCAACCTGCCAACTTCTCCTTGCCGTGGAGATAATCTATTAACTAAGATGATGAAATTATTTATTGTTTACTTGATTTTACATAGGCGTATTATTTATATTTTAAGTGATACAACTACTCGAACTCTTCATTTTTGATTAATAACTCTACCAACTAAGCTATTCTGGTACATGTGGGAACATACTCCAAAAGACCAAATTAAATAGCGTGAAACACGTGCATGATACGTTGCACGTATAAATTTCAGTTCATACAGTGTTGTTGAACTCACATCGCATATCTTCATTTGACTAATGCAACCATCTGTCTCTTTATTTCCCAGGCAGAATGGTTTGAGAGTTTTTATTTGTGTTCTCACATATACCAGAGTAGATTAGTTGGTAGAGCTTCTCCACAGTAAGTAGAAGTTTCCAACGACGATACGACCAGGCACTCCGAAGAAAAATCGGCACTAAAATCGTTCGTTAACGATTTACCACCAGTTACAATAATAATATCGACCCCTTGATAATAATAAAAACAATCTTCTCAAGCAACACTGCACAGTGCTCCGAAACGGGAAATTAGTGAGACAAAAATATTTTCACTATTAACTATTGTTTTTTTGTAGTTGGTGACGTCACAAAAGTTGTTCGTATTTAACTGGCGCATCTTTTGATGTAAAAGATCATTAGGGTGGTCCATGTTTGGATTTAAATCTGAATTCTAACTTTCTCAAATAAATTTAAGATTTGTTACACTTCATAGCAAAGTTGCAGAAAATTGAATCTTTTAATAGATTTACATCAAGTTTTCGGAATAAAAGTAGAGTGGCTCTCAAAAAGTCACTTTTTTGTTCTACCTTTTCTGTGAACAGTTTTACGGGGAAATCGTCTTCCAAAGATTTGTCAAGGTAATTATTGCGCACAATGTTGTTCAACTTAGCTTTTCAATACAAGATACCATTCAAAAGTTATAATTGTTTCTTCGTCAAAAACTGTCAACCTTCTAATATAAATATTCAACAATCTTATACGGTTTCTGAAAGGTCATCAAATAAGGAAAATTTGAAGAGAAATCTGGGAGGGTGTTATTTTTTTAACTCATTTATGTTAGTGTTCAAATTCTCTTACAAAAAATCGAAAAAGTACCATAACTCTTAAACGACAAAACGTAGCAACATACTACCTTCAGCAAAGGTTTTTAATGAACTCTATATGTTTCTCATACATAATTTGTTCGATACTGATGAACAAGAAAACTACAGGCGAAAATAAATTTTGTGTTTAACAATTTCAATTAATTTTATCCCAAAATGACTGACTTGATTGAATTCGAATGATTGGAAGTATAAGATACAGTTTAATACCGTTGTTTCGAACAAGTAGGCCATGGCATTGCTATCAACAGACATTTTTATTAGCTTGACCACCATTCAAACAACCAGCTGCAAACTAGAAAAAACGAAGATTTTTTTCTAATCGTACCAAGACGCCTGTGATATTGTGCAATCTTTCTCAATTTTTGATATTCAACTGCAAAACGGCACAATGAGTTCTGATTCTGTCCACTTCAACAAATTTCAAATTTAAACTAAGAAAATATGAGCATTGTATGTATCACTGTTTGGGGTTGGTATTTACGGTCACCAACTGCTCATAAATTATTAGTACCCGGTGCCACAAAAATTATTCATATGATTTTACAGACTGACCCGAAAGAATAGTATACGAAACTTCAGAGAGCATCATAATAGAAAATTAAGCGCGGTTAGTGAATATCAAACATGTTTTTAATAGATTAACTGATAACTGCAAACTCGATTTGGACATTGCCAAACAATGAAAAATAGGAGACGCTCAGAATAGGTAAAATGTTTAGTTTTTGATAATAATTAAGATAATTTAGACCTAATATATTCAAAACTACCATCCACTATTATCTCATGTTTTGTTTTAAATATTTACATATTTACAAATGTATAAAACTGCGAAAATTGTTATAATGGATTTTATATCAATCGCCTTCTTGCCGCCAGCGAAAAAAAAATTGCTGAGCGAAAAATCTATTTTAGGCTATAGTTTTCTTTATCATTTTTCGAAAAAATGATGTATGAGACACGTATAGGGCACATTAGAAACCATCGTAGTATGTTGCTACGTTTTGGCGTTTAAGAGTTATATGACTTTTTCAATTTTTTGTAAGGCAATTCGAACACTAAATCAAATGAGTTAAGAAAATATAACACCCTTCCAGATTTCTCTTCAAAATTTCCTTATTTTATGACCATTCAGAACCCGTAGAGGATGAGTCATTATCGTTCTGGCATCTGTTGAATATTTATATTAGAAGGTTGACTAGTTTTTGACGAAAAAAAAATCATAGCTATTGAATGGTGGCGTATATTGAAAAGCTTAGTCGAGTAAAATTGTGCGCAATAATTAGCTCGACAAATCTTTAGAAGACGGTTTTCTCGTAAAACTGTTCACAAATAAGTTAAAGCAACAACGTCGATATTTTGAGAGCGACTCCGAAAAATTGATGTAACTCGATCAAATGACGAGGTAGGATGATGGCTTCTTCAGCAAAGTTACTCAAAATAAAATTTCCTACAATTTTGCTGTGTAGTGCAATAATTTTTGAATTCAATTAAGAAAGTTAGAATTCAGATTTAAATCCAAACATGGACCACACTAACCATCTCTTACATCAAAAGATGCGCCAGTTGAATACAAACAAAATCTTTTGTGAAGACACCAATTACAAAAAAATAATATTTAATATCAGCTTTCTTCACGTTTCGCCTTCGTCTCATCAGTGCTTAAAGCAGTTCAAATTGAACTGCCATCTCCGCCCAACAGTTCAATTTGAACCGCTAAGCAGACGCAAAGTTTACACTATTTATGTAACTACTTTTTGGATATTGCACCGAGATGCTATATCCTTTCTGATGGCTAGAACGAAAACTAGTGACGACTGACTACTGGTCTCCACAGAGTGTGAACATTTAGGGGTTTTTTGAGTTTGTACAGAAATATTTAATAGCGAAAATAGTTTTGTCTCGCTAATTTCATAGGATATGCGATACCGAGTCAATACTTTGAGGTATCGATAATTTCTTTCAAGAATCGGGTATTTTTGGTATCGATATCACATCAGAGCGATACTGTTAGTATCGATACTTTTGGTCTCGATACTTACAGTACCGCAACGGATTAAAGTCAATTCCCAGTGTTGCTAATAGAGCAAGAAGCACATTCTCGAGCGAGTGCGAGACGTACTCTATCTTACTCGCACTCCTCGGTGCACGCTATTATGAGTCTCTCACAAAAAGGAGCATTTTAAACACGAGCGGTGTTTTTTCTTGGGTACGACGAGTGAGAGTCAGTAGGAGTAAACGCTTACTGCGATTGGGTTACTGCTGCGAGTCAGCTCGCTCTATTTTAGGTCATGTCCGAACTCACTCCAAGAGAGATAGTCCCAATATATAATATATACGGAATGGAAGCACTCCTTCAGTACGCTGGCAGTGTGGTGCACAGGTTAGTTTTCATTTTAGCAAATCGAAGTGTATAGTAGTATCATGATAGCCGCACGAGTATGTATGATCCTTCGAATATATATAAAAGACCGCTACCGAGTGAGGATGCACAGAGCAATCCCCATTTAACACTTTACATAGGATAATGACAAAACCATCAACTTTCGATATGCACTGTAGCATTTATTGGGAATCACTGGAATCTGCCGTAATAATTGAAATAGAAAGTAAACAAAGAGGCTAACTATAGTTTGCTCTTGGGACTTTGCCTAATTTCAACGTCAAAAATTGCCAGTGATGAAAAAATGGATTAAATTTCTTATGCAATCTTGACACCTTTTTTGCGAAAAATTGCCTCTCTTGAGCTTTTTAACCTAAATTGAGACTTGAGCATTTGAAACGCATTTGCTGGATAGTTGTGCTAAATTCACACATCATTATGAATTGGCAGATAATGATATTTAAATGTCGGAATATGCAATATGCGGAATATGCAATATGCATTGCAAACTCAGCGAAAAAGTAATACATTTTTAATATTGATTACGGAGACAAAAGAGTTTGTTTTAATTTCATGGTCTAATTAGATTAAAACCGATCAAACAGGAATAAAACCGATCAAACAGGACAAAACCATCAACTTTCGATATGCACTGTGGCATTTATTGGGAATCACTGGAATCTGCCGTAATAATTGAAATAGAAAGTAAACAAAGAGGCTAACTATAGTTTGCTCTTGGGACTTTGCCTAATTTCAACGTCAAAAATTGCCAGTGATGAAAAAATGGATTAAATTTCTTATGCAATCTTGACACCTTTTTTGCGAAAAATTGCCTCTCTTGAGCTTTTTAACCTAAATTGAGACTTGAGCATTTGAAACGCATTTGCTGGATAGTTGTGCTAAATTCACACATCATTATGAATTGGCAGATAATGATATTTAAATGTCGGAATATGCAATATGCGGAATATGCAATATGCATTGCAAACTCAGCGAAAAAGTAATACATTTTTAATATTGATTACGGAGACAAAAAAGTTTGTTTTAATTTCATGGTCTAATTAGATTAAAACCGATCAAACAGGATTAAAACCGATCAAACAGGACAAAACCATCAACTTTCGATATGCACTGTGGCATTTATTGGGAATCACTGGAATCTGCCGTAATAATTGAAATAGAAAGTAAACAAAGAGGCTAACTATAGTTTGCTCTTGGGACTTTGCCTAATTTCAACGTCAAAAATTGCCAGTGATGAAAAAATGGATTAAATTTCTTATGCAATCTTGACACCTTTTTGCGAAAAATTGCCTCTCTTGAGCTTTTTAACCTAAATTGAGACTTGAGCATTTGAAACGCATTTGCTGGATAGTTGTGCTAAATTCACACATCATTATGAATTGGCAGATAATGATATTTAAATGTCGGAATATGCAATATGCGGAATATGCAATATGCATTGCAAACTCAGCGAAAAAGTAATACATTTTTAATATTGATTACGGAGACAAAAGAGTTTGTTTTAATTTCATGGTCTAATTAGATTAAAACCGATCAAACAGGATTAAAACCGATCAAACAGGACAAAACCATCAACTTTCGATATGCACTGTGGCATTTATTGGGAATCACTGGAATCTGCCGTAATAATTGAAATAGAAAGTAAACAAAGAGACTAACTATAGTTTGCTCTTGGGACTTTGCCTAATTTCAACGTCAAAAATTGCCAGTGATGAAAAAATGGATTAAATTTCTTATGCAATCTTGACACTTTTTTTGCGAAAAATTGCCTCTCTTGAGCTTTTTAACCTAAATTGAGACTTGAGCATTTGAAACGCATTTGCTGGATAGTTGTGCTAAATTCACACATCATTATGAATTGGCAGATAATGATATTTAAATGTCGGAATATGCAATATGCGGAATATGCATTGCAAACTCAGCGAAAAAGTAATATATTTTTAATATTGATTACGGAGACAAAAGAGTTTGTTTTAATTTCATGTTCTAATTAGATCAAAACCGATCAAACAGGAATTTGATTTATAGCAGTAACATGAGCGCAGGTTTTTGCGCAGCTTTTGAACCAGCCCACTGTTGAGAAACCATGTAACTGTGGCAAGTATCCTTCTACAAAAATCAAAGCAACTAAAAAGAATAACTAACAAAAAGTTGTCATTACTAACCAAATATTCATTCAGTACCTTTTTCTCACAAATTATGGATCAGAATATCTTTACTGCGATCCAGAAATGAAGGCTTCATTTGATTAATGCTCGAAATTTTATCGGCCGTTCTTGAGAAATCTAATCACTCGCCGAACGTCCGAGATGTTGGCTACAATAGCACTTCGTAGAACGCTCTATTCTTGCCACCGGGTGAGTTTAAACGCTTGTTTGTGTTCGATCAAGCCAAGTACTCCGCTCCTGTTACATTTGTGTATGAAATTCAAATAAGTAGTGTAAATATTTTTGAAACTGCTGTATGAAACATGTTTTGTTATTGATTTTTTTTATTATTGTCATTATAATTGTTTTTAATCACAGTATGATCGAGCTTGATTAGATTGCATATCCTTCGCGCATTGGGCCAAAGCCAAATACGATATAAGAGTACGAGTGGGAGCAGAAGTTCGAGTTATCGTTGGAATATGCACGATAGGAGTGCTCGGCGTTTCATCGTCAGAGTACTGCGATAACAAAATGAAGGATGGGAATAACCACGGGGAGCATACGCACACGGGAGTTTTAGATGTTTTGATGGCACACAAGTGAGAATTATCTTCACAAGATGAGCGAGCTTAGAAACACTGATTCTCATTACAACGGAACCTTTTTTTTATTTCAATTATAGAGGCTTTAACCTTAAGATCATTTGTCTCTTCGGGCCAGAAAAACTTTCTAAGCCTATGTGCGGGATTGGGAATCGAACCCAGGTGGACTGCGTGAAAGGCATCGACGCTATAGCCGTTCCCAACAGAATTTTTTTTTCTTCGTGCATGGATTGGTATAACGTGGCCTAGCTGTCGTTGAAATTCTCGCTTCGTCCCACAAGTGCACTAAAAGAGAATGCAATGAGAGAAAACCATCATCAAAACACGCACACGAGAGCCTCAGAGGATTCAATCATTTCAATTTATCACACTCATTGCACTCTCTCTCTCAGTGCGCCTATGGGACGACGCAAGATTGTTGAGAACGAATTTCAACGACGGCTAGTCCACGTCATACCAATACATGCGCGAGCCTGGTGCTTCCGTTACGCCCGTCCCTGGTCCAGTAGTAATAGCAATAGGAATTGTTTCTATTTCTTCGCGTTTCGCTTTCGGTTCATCAGTGCTTAAAGCAGTTCAAATTGAACTGCCATCTCGCGCCTAGCAGCCTAACTTAGCACTGATCAGTCGAAAGCAAATCGCGAAGAAATAGAAACAAAACATGTGCTTTCTGCAACAGAATGTTCAATAGGAATTGGCTTTTAGTGTAGTATTCGTGTATGGACATAAAGGTTATGACATGAAAATTGGAATTGAAATGTGAAATCATTATGGCTCCAACACAAAGTGGCTTGCGGAAATTCTATGACGTGGCAAAAAATCGTGGAAATTCCTTGAGGTGGACCAAAAGTCGCGAAAGGTGAAATGCAATCTTTGTGGCAAGAAATATGCATATTCTGTTGGCATAACAAATTTATGGAATACCTTTCTGTACATCATTAAATAACGCCACAGTCGACCATTTTATTTTATGTAGAAATGATTGCTGAGCAAGTATCAATTGAAACTTACAGGTATCGATACTTTATTACCTTTTGATACCTTGTATCGATACCCAAAATTTCGGTATCCCGATACCCTAGGTATCGATACTTTGCCTTCCGAGTACCGTCCCTACTAATTTCCAATTTCGGACCACTGTGCACTGTTTGAGTTGCTACGAACTGGTTATCAAGGATAAATAAACAAACATTTCATGATCGCAAAGATACAGGGAAGCCTATGCCGTTTTTCATTGAAAAACAGTGGTGGCGTGAATTGCTCTGGTTTTGCACTTTCGAGCAGAAATGCAACATTCTGACGGTGTTTCATTGCCATTTCTACTTGAAAGTGCAAAACCAGAGCAATCCACGCCACCAGTGTTTTTCAATAAAAAACGGCAATCATAAGGTTAAAATATTCAGAATCAATTTGTTAAAAAATAATGTAGAAACTCTTGATTAGTAAGTGTTTCTAGCAAGGAGAGCGACACACACAATGGCCTGCTTGAACGAAACCTCATGATAGTATCGTGAAAATAACGAAAACATTTAGATTCGTTGGTATTGTAAGATTCAATCGATATATTTGGTGAGATAAATTAGGAAATTTAAAACTAATTTCAATCAGAATGCTCTTTGTACTTTTATGGCGATCAAGTATCAGTGAACTATCAGTAAATATTTGAAGTGCACCATCGATAGCAATTGGCAATATAGGCGATGCTGATTGAAGAACGATAAGACTTGTTTTGCATGAATAAGCGCTAAGTTAAGTAATTGATTCACCGATAATTTAATCAATTTCAATTTCATAGCAAGGAAAATATTCTTCATTGATTGTCATTTGTCATTTCGGCAAACCGGATAAATAAATCAAACAAATGATGAGCAATAAAAATTCTGCACGAGTAAGCTACCACAAAGTTAAGTGGTCAAAACGAAAAAGAAAACTGAATACTTAAATTATACTTATTGTAAACGAAATATTTGAAAAGTTTTCGACGCATTACATTTGAAACCAAGGATATGATTTTGAATAAAATAGCTTATTTGGATACTCATCTCTGGATTCCAACAGTATTGTTTTACTAATCGGGTCTAGAAACAACAATAATTGTTTATTGTTTTTCGTCTTCGATTTAAAAAAAATAATAATACAGTAATATGGAGATTTGTTAATGAGATATTTTTGATTGATTGTAAAATTGAACATTTAAACCTATCATAGGTAACATTGTTCATGCTTGTTAGTAAATCACAATTTCCGAATTACTACGGCTTATTGCATCCTAAAAAAATCACTATCAAAAGATAAGTGATCGATATGCCGGCTTTAATTTTATTACCAACGAATTCATGAGATTTCTCATTCAGATTAGCTGTGACATCTGGTTCCGGAGATAAAATAAAAATCTCCGGAGAAAACCGACAAAACGCATTGTTTTTTTACCACTCAATTTCCTCAGAGATGGCTTCACCGATCTTAAGGGTAGGGTAACACGTTTGAAAAAAAATCATTTATTTTTTCTTTATATTTTCTTATAATAAAACAAATTATATTTACAAGAATATTCCGTGAAATTTTTAAGCCATTCGGAACAAAACTCAGCAAGTTATGGCCCTTTATCTTTGCTTATCTCATACTGCGAAGAAGTAAGAGCTCGGCACACAGGCTCAAGATTTCTGCTTCGATTGGCGTAAAAACTTGACAAAAAATTCTTGAAATGTTTCATTATAACAAATTATAAAAGGAAAAATATTTTTTGAAAATGTACACCCTTGCGGCTCCTTTGAGTAACAAATTTTTTCCATTGATTTTATTGACAAAAAACTTTAGGCGCGTTTTTCTCGTAAGCAGGTTTTGAAAGTCCGTGTCCATCGTCATTCAAAAAATACTGCACCAAAATATGAGCTGGACTACGTACGTGTGAAGTCCAGAAGTCCCCAAACCTTGACAAGGAACAGAATACGATCGCAAAAAGTCGTGCCCGGAAGTCGTACGACTAGGAATTAACGAAACTACAATGCTGCGTAATGGATGAGAAATATGTGTATGTCAGTTTGTGACTGTCAACGATAAGTGTGATGTTCCCGAGAATCTCCGGATACAGAAGATACCAAAGTTCGCTAAGAAGTTCTTAATTTGGAAAGCGATCTGTACTTTCCGCAAAGCAGAGTACACCTTTCGTTATCTCAAGTACCATTAATGGAGAGGACATATTCGCAACATAAACTTAAGGTTTAGAGTCGCAGTTGCAAATCGCTTGCCTAATCTTAAGTTTTGTAACAAATTTATCAGCGCGACTTGGATTTATTTTCGAACCGTGGTAACACAAAGCATTTGCTCCATTGAATTGCATCATGCATACCACGCGTAATCCTCTGACCATGACTTCCAAGCTTATTGTTGGGCTATTCGGATATCTTTTAGTCAGTGAATGTCAATAAATTTAAATTGATTCGGTTTTTTTTCTAAATTTACAAATAATTTTCTATGAATTCTTCAATTCATTGTATTATTAGTATGTGCAACATTGATATTTTTATAGTTGATAAATGTGAAAATATTGAATTTTTAAACTTTTCTTGACAAATTTTTAAGCAGTTTACTTAGCGTTTCTTTAGTTAGGCTGATCTTACATGTAAAAGTGGTTTCTTATTTTGTTTTCGGTGTTAAATAAAATCAAGGAGAATGAACTTAATATATGAATAGATGTTTAGTATCCATTTGAAACTTAATTTTTTGTTTGGATATTTTTTTCTTTAAAATGAATCCCATGGGACAAAATAAATATATCTACTTCCTGCCAAATTTTTCAAAATAGAAAATTTAATTTTAACCTGAATCGAAAAAATCTATGTATATAAAATTCATTATTCACAATAATATCTACTTACATACTTACAAATTTTTAATATCTTAAAGCGAAAATTCATCATTCCAATTCCAATATTAGTAAATTCTATCACATTCATCTATATATTTATGTCGACATATATATATATATATATATATATATATATATATATATATATATATATATATATATATATATATATATATATATATATATATATATATATATATATATATATATATATATATATATATATATATATATATATATATATATATATATATATTTATATATATTAGAACGATTGATGTGAAATAGCTGTGTTCTTGTTTTGAGTATAAATAGTAAAATTTTAATGCATTGTTTTAATCCGAATGTTTGTTTTAACGTAATCTCAATAAATCGAGTGAAATAACCTATTATTTTGGGTGAAGTTACCTACTGCATATGACTATTTAAAAGCAGGCAACAAATTAGAAATTTCGACTACGCAAAATTTAAGGTCGTCGCTTTGCAATTGTTCACAAATTTGATTATGACGACAAGCTTGGTGGTTTCGCTCGGACGAAATCCAGAAAAAAATGTACAAGTTTTAGTTATTATGTTTTTTTTTATATTTATTTGTATTGTTTCACAATTATACATCAATCAAATGAAGTTATATCTATCAGGAATCCAAAGAAATCGAATTTCGTCTATTAAGGGCGGCTCAGCAGACATGGCCTAGAGCGACAGTAAGCTTGAATCCGCCACTGCTTTTAGCCACAATAAGAACGATAGTCTTCGCCTAGATGAATGCTCCGAATGGTGTATTTATATTTAATAACAATATCACCATCCGAGAGTCCTGTAATTGTCCTCAATACCTTCTAAGGGCATATTCAGTAGTGTTTTAGTTCTAGAAGCATAATTTATGCCAGTTACAAAATATAAATCTGGATTTTATAACAAGAAAAACTGGCAGCCCCAGCAGTGTTTTACTCGTGTTTCAAATATACAAAAAAAAGAACGGCATCGTAGACCAGTTTTAAATTTGACAGAATAACTGGTCGAATAAATAAAACTAGAACGGCTTGCTGGGGATACGTTTGTTCCAGTTTCTGTTCTATAATAGATCTTCCATATAGAACTTCTAGCTGCTGAATTTGCTCTAATTCTGTTGCCGATCATTACGACGCATACTCTGATCTTTTCAAATAATAGTTTTTTTTATCGAAAGCGCACACGTACAGGCCAACAGATTAGCATAATATAATATCACTGATCGCCTATAATGTACCCCAACAAAAATCAATCCTAACTCGTGTAACAAATAGTAAACCTTAGCATGACGCGTAATCCCATGCAGCCCTTAAGCTAGCATGCTCCAAATATAAAGCAATTAACAAAAGCAGAAAATATTCAACATATCTCTATCCACGTGTCCATATTTTCCGCAGATCGTAAACATTCGATTCGATTCAAAATCAGTTGTCCACATCTTGAATTCCAACTCCCAGGCTATGGTATCATACGTTTCGACAAAAAAGTAGCGATTTCTACGACAAAAACTTTTCTCATACTAAATGCTTAGTAAAACCTACCGTAATGGCTTATAGATTGAGATTTGCAATCAAATGGAATTTATAAAAAACTTGAATGAAGAATGACATTATTGCTGACGAATCGGTATTTCAAAGAACAGCAATAATCCAAGTAGCAACCCGTTACTACATGTTTACATGTTTTTGCCTTTCTCATATAGAAAGGTTATGCAATCACTGTAAAAACTAACTTTACAACCGAGGCCCGGAGGGCCGAGTGTCACATACCATTCGACTCAGTTCGTTGAGATCAGAAAATGTCTGTGTGTGTATGTGTGTATGTGACAAATAATGTCACTCAATTTTCTCAGAGATGGCTAAACCGATTTTCATAAACTTAGATTCAAGGTGTAATGGTCCCATACAAAGTTCCTGAGATTCATTTGGATACGACTTCCAATTCCGGACTTACAAGGAAATATGTGTAAATTTATTTAAAAAATGCGCACCTAATTTTCTCGGAAATTTCTCAGTCAATTTTCACAAACTAAGAAGGTCTTAAAATTCTTTAAAAAATCCCCGAAAAGTTGATCCAGATCCGTCTTCCGGTTCCGGTATTACAGTGCGATTAGTGAAAATTTTCTATTTCATGAGTATTTTTTCATAAGCGATGGCGAAACGAGGTGCACATTTTTTTAAAACTTACTGCTAAATTCATCTAGTTGGCAGATCTTGTTAGTTCGTGAATATATAAGCGCTCCGAAAGTGAAGAAAAGCCCCAAAAACAGAACTCACTTCGATTTCTCAGTAACGGTTAGGCCGATTTTCACGAATCATTATTTAAATTAAAGCTCTCATTGTCTTTAAATATGCTGTGCAATTTCATCCGGATCCGATTTCCGGTTCCGAAATTATAGGGCGATGAGTGTCAAAACATTCCATCGTAATTCAAAATGACGATACAAAACTAGTACCCCCCGACGGTACGTGCGGCTTTGCTCCGTTCGCAGTATGCTTTGTTCAATTACTTATAGCGTGCAGGAATGCTACATTAAAATTTATATTTTTCAGGTGAAAAAAATGATAATTTTTAATTCTTTTATTCAATTTGTACCTACTTGTTAGTGTCATTACACTTATTGCCTTTCTCATATAGAAAGTTTATGCAATCACTTGAAAAATTGACTAGTGAAAATTGGCCAGAGGGGTAATTGTTCTATATCATTCGACACAGATCATCGAACTGAGCAATGTATTTGTCTGTGCGTGTATGTATGTGAGTATGTGTCAAATAATGTCACTCATAAAATAAAAAATCTCGTAGTCCAATAGATTGCTATTGAATTTCACACCGTCATTTAGAACGACGATGTAAAAAAAGGTAAAATTCTTCTAGATGTTAAAAAGGGTAAAAATCTACTAGATTTGGCTTAAAACTGATTCAATTTGTAGGCTATATTAGCTACTTACTAAACGAATCGACTTTGGCTACACTGGTTCCAAGTTCCAGGTTTCAGAAGTACCGGAAATAGTGGTCAATAAGTTTAAAACGAGACTCGCTCAATGTTCTCAGAGATGATTTGATCGATTTCGACAAACAGGGTAAAATAAAAGTTCCTTCAGTTTCATAGGTTGCTGGTTAATTTCATCCGGGTCCGACTTCCGACTTGCGAACCAAATACAACAATAATAATTCAAGAAATTACCCTAGTCTTAATTACTGTTAAGAAATAACCTCGGCATCTTAGATCTAAGGCGATGTACCTTATTAAATATATAGTTAAACAAAAATAACATAGTTATAACTAGATTGCAACATACTGTTTGAGCATACATATAGTTCAGACGGCTATTGATTGATTGCGGCAACGTAATGGTAACGAAATTGTATTATAAACATATTTTGAGTTGGTAAAAGTCTTATGGCGTCGCAGGAAGTGTATGGAACGGGGGCGGCCCGTTTGGCAAAAGGTCATTTGGCATAATAATGATTGGACTCGCAATCTTTTAATCAATTGTGAAATTTCGTTTGTGTTTCGATCGAGTGATGTTTTGCAAGGAAAACTCGAACGAAATGTGTGAATTTCATATTCGGTCCAAATATTCCGATGATATTAGGTGAAATAGCAGTATTATCTTTTTATTTTTAAAATTCTGTAGTAAATAGCACACTATCATATCATATAAGCAACTCACTTAGTGCTAGCACAATATTCTGTTCGTCATAGATGATTCAGATCGAGGTGGTCGAAGGCTGCGAGAGTGCCGGCCTTTGCCCGCTGAGATCACCTCTGTCTAGTAGCATGCGTTTGCCCGGATTACCCAAAGCTAGGGGCTATCCTTTAAAGACTCTTATAGTAACAGACTGGCGAATACGAACCGTCAAATTCCCAGGTTCTAGCATAGCGGTAGCGAGATCGGACAGCAGATCAGTAACAACGATGAGGCGTAGCCGCATTAGACCTTTCAAAATCGCAGTAAATTAGAACGAATTCTATTAAGCAGTATATGTATTGATCAGTTATGCCAATTGAATGTTATGGCAAATGATCATTATGCCAAATAACCATTATGCTAAATAACCAATAGGCCAAATAACCATTAGTCGCATTTATAACAGTTATACTAGTATGTTCTTGCAACGAAACGACAGATGTAAGTAACAATCACTCAAATTGTTTTGTTGCAAACTGATCACAAATAAGTTGAAGTAACAAAACTTGTTACTTGGATAGGGACTCGGACGAAATAATATCACTACTTCCATTAATTTCAGCTAATTTGTTTATTTGTTTATTTGTCCATTAAACATGCAAAAAATATTTTCTCTGATAATCTAAAAATCAATTTCATCAAGTCTATAATGAGTTGGGATGGAATTTTAAAGACATTTTCTATTTACTCTTTCCAGATCCCATTACAATTTCAACACTCGAACGACGGCCCGCACCACGACGCACTTTTACATGGCTTCGTAATTCCATGCGTAAAACTCGTCCAATTATGATGCCAATTCAACTGGAACCTGCGAGAATCGACATCGAAACGACAAACCAAAACACCTACAATGCTAGCCCTGTTCTAGACAAAGCGAATTCTTCTATAGTGCAGTCATTTGTCGATCCCTTTCCCAGTCGCAGTACGGTTTTCGATCATCTTGACCTCGAAGACCACGAGTTAAGTTCTATCACAACACTGTCCTTGTCCGAACTAGCAGAACTACATGAACCACGAGTCGTTTCCAGCATAAACAATCATGAACAGTTTCAAAACAGTACCGTTACACACTCAACTGACCAAATAGCATTAGCCACAAACAGCGAACCAATTATCGATGGTTTACATCCCTTTCAAACTATGGACCAAATGTCTCCCCTAGATGTAATCCTTCACAATACTGCGGAAATGAATCGACCCCGTCAAACGGGACGCCGCTCGGAAGACCGGCCACGTGTTGTATCTATTACAGCTGAGAGAGATACCGCGACGAATCAACTCATCATCCGAACCAACAGCGTTCCAACGAACACATTACACCCCAGCAGCTGCAATTTATCATCTACTTTACAACGTACTGATGATGGAAACCTCATTCAGCAACATCACAACAATCACAATAACCATCATCAACGATATCGAGAAATGGGTTCGGAAACCAGTTCACTCGGATCTTCTAGAAATCCTAGTCCGGTGTCATTACTGTCGACGGCGACGTTCAGCTCGATTGCGTCCGGAGTGGAAACGGAATGGTATGTTGAATCTGGTGTTACCAGCAAGGATCAGAAATGTAATATCAAAATTCTAGCTAATTCTTTGCACTGTTATATCTGCATCTTATTCAACAAGATGGCGCCACATGACTCGCCATTCACCTCTCGGGTCAGAAAATCATTCTGCCTTAGGGGCTGCCCATAAAAGACATCACGCCTCAAGGGAAAGGGGGGTGTTTCATAAAACGTGACCTTTTGTGACAGGGGGAAGGAGGGGAGGTTTTTGGAATGTGACGTCCAATATTTTCAATTTTGAAATACCTAATTATATTACTGCTTTGCCCTATTTCCTGAAAAAAAATTCACAATAAACGTTTACATTCTAAGGGAAAACGTGTATTTGTTGATGTAAAAGCTTCTTCTTGTAAATTCGGAAATGAATGATGCAGGAAATCATTTCTGTTGTGATCAGCAAAAGTGCACGGAGGAGCGAGTAAATTAGCGAAATTATTAAATTTTGCCTAATATGAATAAAAAAGAAAAAGATGCCTTCAAACGATTTAACTTAAGTTATGCACTGACAATTTTTTCAGTAATTTGATTTTCTAGCATTGATAATAGTATAATATACGAATTTCTCTTATCTGATTCTGATGCAGTTTATTCAATTGTACTCCATTTGAAAATAGGGCGGGAGATCAACGATTTCTGACGTAGATCATGTCATGTCTCATCTTGATCATATGTGATTTTCCTCCACCAACATCAAAGCTTATCGAATCATCCAATGATTGAACTTACATAAATCAAGAATCATTTTAGCTCAAAATCACTATCCATTGTGTGACGGAAGATCAGTACCGATATTGATCGATGTGATTTAAAATTCACTGATCAACTGATCATGAAAAGATTCTCCGGCAGTGATCTCGTTTTGATGAGGTTTTGGTCTTTATTTTGTCAGCCCTGTATGCTACACTAAGGAAATATTCTTCTTTACCTAAAACAATAATATATCTGTGTACCCCTAGGAGGAATAAAACAGATGATTTAAATGTTTCATCAATTCCAACCAAATACTTTTGTTAATTTATATAATTGATATTAATAAAATAATTCCGATGATTTTGTAGTTTTAGGGATATTTTTTAATCCATGACAGCATGTAATAAATCGATTTTCCCTCATATTTGTATGGTTTGTCACGCTTATTGAGAATGTATTGGGATGAATTTTATTTATTTTGAATTCGTGACATGTGACTTAGGGGGGGTGGGGGGTCTTTGCTTCTGTGACAATTTGTGACAAAGGGGGGATGGGGAGTCAAAAATCGTCAAAAAAAAGCGTGACGTCTTTTATGGACAGCCCCTTATGTGAGGGACTGAGAATCGTTCCCATCGTACCCGTTTTCAACGTCACCTCACTTGAGATGACGCCGATAGCTGACCCAGTAACTGGGTCTACTATATGGTCTGGTTATTTAAATTTAAAGTCGAATGGACATCACAGTCACAACACTGACCCCTTTGCACAGTACGGGTGAAAAAATTTCTTTCTTGCGAAATGCTTGATTTGGTACTTTTCCGTTATCCGTGCGCAAGTAGAAATATATCTAATGCTTTGATGCGCTTTCTGCCCAAATCTCGCTTCCGCTTTCAAAACGTCTTCAAAAGTGACGCTGCAATAAAGGAAAAACAAAATCTAAGCTGGGCTCAAACCAAAATATAAACTCAGCTCAATACTTTTCCTATTTAAAGGTCTTTTAGTTGCACATTGAAAATAGCGACGTTAGTTTTACCGGACCTCGGATGTACTGGAAATAGAGAAAAACAATTCTTATTTTTATCTGATAGTTCTTTACGTAGTTGTGGTAGGTCAATGATATTGACTTAAGGCTTTAGATGAATATTATTTACTATTTGTGATATGCCGATATTTTAGAGATGCATATTAGATGCTTATCACTCCTATTCATAAATTCTTAACATCTACTTAGATGGTAACAAGGGTTTGCTAATGAAATATCTGTTTTACTCAACCTTTGATTGGTTTGATTTGTGGATTGAATCTAAATAAAAAGCTTTGCTAATATATCATTGAAAAATGTTCACAGGTGGCGCTGATATAATCATGGCCTAAAGCATCACTTTCACCGTTTTTGGATCCAAAACCAGTAAAATCGAAATTAATTGGTTAGGTCATCAATTAATAAGATCTACAAATTGCAGAGATCGCATTTTGCCCGTTGTCATCTATATCATTGCATGATGGAAATGCGTAAAAATACACATAGGAAATGAATACGGGTTTGGCCAGACCAATCAGTCAGACCGAAGGTATAAAAATATCTGTTAGAGTGAGGGTTAAATCAACCGACCCGCATTATAAAACCTTCAATTTGAATCATTTTTACGTGATTCAATCTAGGTAGATATCAAACAATCAAACCGAAATAAAAGTTCAATTCCTATGATTTTACCTATCTCATATAGAAAGTTTATGCAATCACTTTAAAAACCGACGTCTCACGGTCCAATACGTAATTCCTAAATTTCAACCGGATCCGACTTCCGGTTCCGGAGTTGTAGGGTAAAGTGTGTTCAATATTGTACACCGTCACTTAAACCGGCGAAACAAAATACGTAAAAAAATTCTAAACTGGTCTCAAAACTACACAAATAGATAGCCATTATCAGTAGGCAACTAAACAAACCAATTCCGGCTATCCTGGTTCCCGGTCTCCGGTTCCGGAAGTACCGGAAACAGTGGTCATATATTCCAAAATGGATCTCGTTCACTTTTCTCAGCGACGGTTTGACCGATTTCCACAAACTTAGATTGAAAGGTCTCACGGTCCCATACGGATCCGACTGTGTATATGTGTGTCTGTATGTGTGTTGTCAACAAAGAGGTCGAGATCTAAGAGATTCCTGGACCGATTTTGATCAAACTAGCCGCAAATGAAAGGTCTCCCCGTCACCCTGAACGCTATTGAATGGTTTTGAGATCGGATGTTTACTTTTTGAGTTATACGAAGTTTTATGTCAAAATTTTCAGTATTTTGACAATATCTGTCACAATTGACCTTGAAAACAGAATGTTTTTATACTTAGTTTCCGCACGGTAACAGCTATCTAACAAGCCATAGATTGTTAAAATCCGTCCATTTTTTACGAAGATATCGATATTTTTGTGTAAGCGACTTTTTGCCTTATTCCAGCAGTAGGATTTTTACGCCCTTGATGATAAAGCGATGATTTATTAATTTTTAGTTGGTTTGACGTGAAGCCGCCATAACTAAGTTCAGTTTTTGCAACGATTGAGCGGAAACATATATTGGAGAATCCAAATGAATGAAAAACTAACAGAAAAGATGATTTGTTAGAAAAAGATACGCTTAGAGACAGGACTCGAACCTGCGTTCTTATGCATTCCGTGCATACGCGAAATGGTGTATGCTCGGAATGCATAAGAACGCAGGTTCGAGTCCTGTCTTTGAGCATATCTTTTTCCAATAAATCATCTTTTCTGTTAGTTTTTCCGCTCAGTCATTTCAAAAACTGATAAAGTGATGTTTTGGAGCAAAGTGAAACACGATTTTCAGAAACTGTTTTATGCTATTGTTTCTTAGCACCTACAGGACTGTTCACAGCACCCTTTTCCACGACAATTCAATTTTAGCACGGTTTGTTTTTGGCAACATAATCGTTCGAGCATGAAATATGTATTAGAAATATGGCAGTATTTTCAAATTCGAAACAATTTCATATATATTATATATGAAGTATATTGATTTATACTGCTTGCAGCAATAATTTCTTGAAGAACACAACATTTTACACTCTTATATAATTCGAAGAAGTTTGTCTAAATAAGCAAATTTGTGCGTGGAAAATAATTTTAATAATTTTTCTCGGAGATGACTTAACTGATTCCTACAATTCCTACAGGTTTCTTAATTTCATTTCATTTGGATTCGGCTTCTGGTTCCGGAACTACAGGATGATATATGCAATGAAATCAAAATTATGTCACTTATTTCGCTCGTAGATGGCAGAACCGATTTCGTCCATCTAATATTCAAATGAAAGGTCTTAAGGTCCCATAACACTGCTTGTGTTTAAATCAGACCCGACATAAATTTATCGGGTACACAGATTACCAAATAAACATATTTCAGTTTTACCGGTATTCCGTTTTCGATCCCGAAAGGTATTAGGCGAATTTAATTGGCTTCAGCTACACCTATTTCCAAAATCCGTTTCTGGAAGTACCGGAAATAGAGAAGCTAAAAGAAGGCCAAAACGAGTTTAATAAATAAAAATTCAAATTTCAATAAACTTATGATCCCATACAAAATTGGTAAATTTTATCCGATTTCGACTTACAATTTTGAAATTACAGGGTGATGAGTTTTTAGAATTCAAACCGCCATATAAAATGATGATACCAAAAAACTATTCCAATTTATTCGTGATACTGATTCATGGACATATGAACTGTTTTTGGTCATGCTGGTTTCTCAATACCGTTTCTGGTATTACCATAAATAATGACAAAAACTTTAAAGAGGAAATCACTTCTACATCTCATGGAATGCTTAATCGATTGTCACACGTTTAGATTGAAAGGAATAATTTTGAGGTTTCATACAACTTCCATCTTTGATTCGTCTTGCAGTTTTAAAATTACAAGGTAATGAGTGGTTGAAATTTCAAACTGTCATTTAAAATGACGGTCATGAAAATGATTTCATGAAATCTAAAAACATCAAATAATATTCACGCTAAAAACACGTGGGTTAATAAAAAAGGTATAATCTCACTGTTAGGTGGATTAAGCACATTACTTGCGGGGATTCTGGCTGCGGATATCGCAAACTAATATGACTAAAAGGCAATTGGTTAATCATCAATCATAAAAACTTGCGAATCGAGCTGATGTTATATACACTTCTTCAGATTTTGCACTGTCTTTCCAACGAATTTTTATTCTAATCTAAATTTACGAAAATCGATTCTGCCGTCTCACTACTTCAACTGAACGAGCGAACTGATTCGAATGTTATTTGAAAGTCGGCCCTCTCGATACAAAGATAAAAAACTGAAAAACTATCATTCATTAGTTAATTTGCTCAGATTCTGTAAGCTAGTAAGAAATTTGTTTCACTAAATTTAGTCATATCCGTTCCTCTACAACTATTCTTCAGGACCAAAAAAAGCTTGCTCATAGTTCTAAAATAGCCCCTTTGTCAATCATATACCGGTTGGAAGGAAACGACGAAAGAGGTAGGGAGCAATATAGACTTACACTAGTTATTATATGATGCCAACATATCCTGGCATCCTCAGTAGGTTCTCAAGCCTCGATGCAACCGGAGCGTATGTTAGCAACTCAAACTTCCTGGTTCGAAACCAGTCGCGTAACTGCATGATTTTCTATGGCAAATCAAATCGCATCTATGCATATGCATCTTACTTCGCGAATCTATTTTCAGATTTGCACGGTAAAGCCTTTCCTCCCAAAAAATGGATAATAACAGCTGAAAAGTCGTACTTCATTTGTAACAAATACAGATATAATATTGATATTTACATATCAAGGTTTGAAACAATTTTGTTATCGCCTAGATTAAATTGAGTTATAATTTCTGTTATTTTAACTATTAACGAGACCAAGATTATGACTAATCTAGAATCAACCCCAGCTACAATTTTGTTCTCCCTTATTGATCGGGATTGGAACCTAAGGTAAATTTTGATTTCGGTTATATGATAGGTATGTGAATATACGACCCAAAACTAAGTGCATTTAGCTTAGCTAGGTGCATTCACCTTAGTAAGTTACATTTACATTAGTTAAAAACCAGCACAGTCAATATTCGGGCAGGACACGCATCAAAGCAAATCGTATAAAGCATATTTTTTCCTGCGCCCTGATAACGCAAAAGTACCCACAGTCCTAACACGAAACAACGTGCTTACTCGTTAATAGTATCACAGGCTGTTTTGTCTCCCGCACAATATACTGCAAAGGCCAAAGTATGACCTTGTATTGTCGTTCAGTTTCTAGGACAACCGATCTAACATTGGTTATTCTATACAAGTATATGGAGCATTGGAGTACTTTCTTTCAAATGTGATGGATGAGTGGTTGCAAGAACACGACATATTGAAAAAAACTTTTTGATAAATTTACAATTTGTATGTAGAACGCTCTCTGTAATGAAACCGAGCGTACCCTACCCCATAAATATGGCGTTATTTAACTACAGCATGTTTGTGATTTCGTCCAAGGATTTTCCGACACTTTTTGAGTACATCTTGAATCAGTTCGATAGTGTTTTATTCAATCTACTTTCTCGGTTTTGTTCACAGGTCTCGTTCAAGGCCGACTGAAGCGGTACGTGACGTTACCAGTTTGGCAATTGGAACTGAATCAATGCCGGCAACGAGTACTAATGCAACAGAAACGCAAAACGGATCTCTCAATACACCGACGGTGGCAAACAGCCCACTAGAAGAAGATTCTGATTCGTCAGGCGAAGAATCTGAACCGGAAATGGACCGAAATGGTCGTCCCAAGCCGAAATGGCCACATCTCCTGTCACGCTCGATGGCCACCAGTTTCTGTGCATTGGGGCTCTTCAACATATCCCGGTTTGCAGTTTTCAGTATTCATTTTGGGGCGAATTTTATCGTACAGTTCCTAATATTTACGTTTTTGTTTGGAATTCCGATGTTGTGGTTACAAATGGTATTAGGTTCTCGCATCAAGGGTGGTCCTGTGACAATGTGGAAAATAAGTCCCATATGCAAAGGCATCGGAATTGCCCTCCTAATAGCACAAGGCTTAGTTTCACTCTATACTGCAATTGCACTCAGCTGGGTGCTGGTTTATTTCCGCGACTCATTAGTATCTCGCAGTGAAAAATATCGATGGCAGGAGATTTTCGAATTGTACAGAGGACCTGGGAATCAATCATTCCGTCTCTCCGATACGGTTGCTGATTATTTTAACGGAGTTGTGCTGCAACGATATCAACTAGGACCAGGGGTCCGAGGTATCAATGGCATCGGTGCCGTTCGTTTTCAGCTAGCCTTTAATTTGGCTATCATCTGGACCTTTGTTTTTGTTGTTCTCTGTAAAGGTATTCAATCATTCGGGAAAATTGCCATCGGCATGTTTAGTGCAGCGATGATGGGGCTTATCGCCATCTGTTCCAAGTTTCTTTCTATGGTCAACTTTGATAGTGTGCAAACCATTTTTCCAGCCACCGAATGGCAGGACTTTTTCCTAAACTCCAGAAGTTGGATGAGTGCGGCACAGGAAACGTTCCTAACATGGGGTTTACTCGGAGTGTCCGTTTACTCAATCAGTTGTCGTACGCACAAAGGAACTGGACCAAGAAAAACGAAACGAGAACTCCGAAGAGATGCATTGCTTGTTATAGTTTTCACACTTTCCGGACTTATGCTCGCAGCCCTTTTCGGAAGTGCATGCGTACAACTACTTAACAGCAGAGGATACTACTATTTTCCAGGATCTTATGGTAAGTGCATTCGATTGTTACCACTCTTTAAAATTGAACTATAGAAACGTTTGGATGACAACAACGCGTGTTCATTTGACTGAAATTATACATTTTCTTTCAGAAAACATCGGCACGGATATTTTTCTTTTGCCTTCAGACCAACCTCTGCCGCCGCAACACGCAACAATGCCAACCAAATGGCTGATTCGGTACTCGATGGTACTGGGAGAGAGCTTTAAACGGCCGTATGCTAACCCGCATCAGGAAAGTGGATACCAAGCAATACGATTAGTGACAGAGCTGTTCCCATCGACACTGGCTGCTGCTACACAGGAACGCATCGCTCCTATTTGGAGTCTGATAGGTTTTCTCACCCTGTTACTTTTTGGACTAGGACAGCTCTGTGCCATGTGGAAGCCGATTGCTGGAGCAATCGGTGACTCTCCCTCATCGATTGTACTCAGCTGTGTCACAGGATTATTTATGGGCATTCCTTTGGCAACTGAAAATGGAATTACTATCATACACTATCTTGATATGGTTCTAGGCGGTGCATGGTGGATGCTTCTGCTTTGGATAGGACACATTTTGGCGATTTTTCTAGTCCGTGGAAGACCATTCACTAGTAAGTTGATGTATTCACTAGCGTAAAAACTAATCTAACCACTATTTTTTAGGCGATCTTTTGGTGAGTGATCTTCGTTTTACTCAATCTCTGTCAGCTTTCTTTGCTTTCGCGTGGAACTTTTTGCTGCCTATTGGAATGATTTTTCTTTGCATTCTCGAGTATCGCGTGTCAAATGCTAATGCTTTTTTCAATTGGAAACATGGCGGATATTGGCCTTTATGGGCTCGACAAATCGGAGGATTTCTACAAGTGGCTTTCTTGTTACTAGTTCCAATTGTCACGATCGTACAAATATACCGCTACTTGAGCAGAGGTCCGCCTGATATACTGGATGTGAGTTCATTACCGATAACCGTTCATAACGTCGTACTCATTAGTTCAAAATATCTTTTTAGCGATTTGATCGACTTCTACGACCACCAATAAGTTCTTATGACGGATCGTCAAGCAATAGTCGATTGCAGTATACCAGGCGACCAGCTCCGCCTCTTCCGGTGAGAACGATCAATTCCGGATCCACCGCAATTTCTCTTGAATCTCGTCCACCACAGGACGATGCACCTCCTAAGTATACACCACCGCCGTCTTACACCACAGCAACAGGGGCTCGAATTGCCAAGCTGTTGCGAAACAGTATCCGACGAAGCGTGAGAAGGTATGTTCAATCCCAAATTGACATGTACTGATATCATAGCAATAGTAATATTGCTAAACTCGCACCAACAAAAATCTTCAAATTTTAATATATATTTTTTTATAAAACAATACATACATTTATGTAATTCTAGAATAATGGGCGAGTCCAGTAGCAACAGGCAGCGCAACACACTGTCCCATTCTCACCAACAATCACAGCAGGGCTCAGTGAATCCACCCGCAGAAGAACTACCGCCACCAGACTACTCGTCAGTTCTTACTGAATCGGTAAACCAGTTCATTCATCCAACTATGGCCGGTATTGAAATAAGTCCGCGTGTTCTGTATAACAGTGAAACATTAAGTGGCCGACGACGTCACCGATCGTTGAACAATGCGAACACCGGCCAGCAGCAGCAGAATTTGACGGCAACTGATGTTCTGCAGATTCTGCGTCCCGTTACAATTTCTGTTCCACATGGTCCCACGGCGCTTAGTATCAATCGAACACCATCTTTCGCGGCGGCTGTGTCCTCTTCCTCAGTCTGCTATGGTAACATTGATTTAGTAGTACAAAATAATCTTGTACGTCGACACTCGATTGGGAGCTCCGTGGAGAATCTCGTTCTAGGTGCTGCTCCCATCGGTGACTCTAGCATCATTACTCTAGCCGTCGACAATGATAACGACCCTTGTGCTGGTCCTGGACATGCAGGAAATGATTCTGTGATATAAATGTAGCACAGTCTAGTTTATTGCTTGTATTTCTAATCTTCTGTATGTAGGTACTAGAATACTAGCAACACAATAGAGTATGCCTTTTCTGCTTACTTCGCAACCATACAGAAAATTTGTGCGAAAAATACATAACAGTTCGAATGAAATATATTTAAAACACAGTTTGGAAAAGCGCAAAGTTAGCGTTTTTTGTATAGACTAGTTAAGTAAAGTATGTTGTAGCAACAGTACGATAAATTTATGCTTACGAGATTCTACTGCTGAAGACCAAGTTTATTCCGTCCAGGAGTTCGAAATAAATAATAAAAATATAATGATCCATCCAACAGTTACAATGAAAACTCAAATCTTGTTCCTCTTGTCATTTAAATATATATATATATATATATATATATATATATATATATATATATATATATATATATATATATATATATATATATATATATATATATATATATATATATATATATATATTTTTTTTTTTTTTTTTTTTTTTTTTTTCATGAATACGTTTATTTCATAGGCAATATACATAAGTTTTTCTTCGCCGTGGCATCCACAATACATAGTAGTTTAAACCTAATACATTTCGAATATCATATTAGTATGTTAGTACTCATTAGTTAATCTAAACACTGTTTTTATCAAGCGAGTTGCTATTTTAAATTACATTAAATAAAATACATTTATTTTGTACATGATCTTATAACTATTTCAGGTTTGTTTGTATCAGTTCACCACTTATATTCAATATCCTATAGTTGGCTATTGGTTGAACTCATGGAAGGGAAAACAGTCTAACATAAAATAAAATTTAAATTGGAACTCCAATGGATTTAATGAAATGATAAAGAAGTTTCATGTATGGAAGGTCACGACAAGCAAGAATGTCGCGAACTGGGACATTGGATAGTCTACCTTGGGTACGCAAGGAATTTATTAGTTGAGATCTGACATCACGAAACTCCACGCATGTCCAAACAACATGGTCAATATCGCGGTAACCTTCGCCGCAAGCACAATGATTAGTCTCGGAAAGTCCAATTCGAAGGAGATGTGCATCTAACGTGTAGTGATTGGACATGAGTCTGGACATCACACGAATGAAATCTCTACTCACATCCAGTCCCCTGAACCATGCCTTTGTCGATATTTTAGGAATAATTGAGTGCATCCACCGACCCAGATCATCTTTATCCCAAGAAGCTTGCCAGCTGGCAAGTGTTCTTTGGCGAGACGCGCTATAGAATTCGTTGAAAGCAATCGGTCTCTCATAAATCTCACCCTCAATAGCACCACGTTTGGCTAAACTATCGGCTCTTTTATTGCCTGGAATGGAGCAATGAGCCGGAACCCAAACCAAATACAAATAATAATACCCCTAAGTCCCATACAAACGAACCGCCAATGTTTGGTTCACAGCCTGAACAAGTAAGCCTAGCAAATTACTCCCTTTCATTGCGATAGTTTGAAAATGTGAAAGGAGATCGTTTCTGGCAACGCTTTATGCTAGTTGCTACGGTGCAAAACAAACTTGTTTGTTTATCGTTGCTGTATTAAACTGCAACAATCAGTTTAAATATCACCGGCACTAGCACAAAAGATGAAAAATGAACACAAACACCCACGAATCTACAAATATCAATACAGCTAGTAGTATATTCATGGTGACTTAACCATTCTAGATTATTGTTTTACTTACGTATCGCTTGTGATCTTGATTATCAGAAAAAAAACTGTTTGTTTATTTATTTTTCACTATAATAAACAGTAACTATGGTGAACTTGTTCTTACCCTTCAGTGTTGCTAGTTTTATAGAAAACTCGTTAAAGTACATTGTCACTCTGACAGTGTATCATGACAGTGTACCGCACGATGCAAAATGTGTCCTTGAAAATTTGTCGAAGTATTCCGTATTATAATTTGTATTTGTCAGTACCTTCAAAACATCTTCCAGTTTGATGTGCCATCGTGATCGTCGTCAATATCACCGTCTCGTCCTGCTCTTCCGACTTCGCTTGTAAATTTGTTTTCGTATTTTTCACTATAATAAACAGTAACTATGGTGATCTTGTTCTTACCCTTCAGCGTTGCTAGTTTTATAAAAAATTCGTTAAAGTACATTGTCACTCTGACAGTGTATCATGACAGTGTACCGCACGATGCAAAATGTGTCCTTGAAAATTTGTCGAAGTATTCCGTATTATAATTTGTATTTGTCAGTACCTTCAAAACATCTTCCAGTTTGATGTGCCATCGTGATCGTCGTCAATATCACCGTCTCGTCCTGCTCTTCCGACTTCGCTTGTAAATTTGTTTTCGTATTTTTCACTATAATAAACAGTAACTATGGTGATCTTGTTCTTACCCTTCAGTGTTGCTAGTTTTATAGAAAACTCGTTAAAGTACATTGTCACTCTGACAGTGTATCATGACAGTGTACCGCACGATGCAAAATGTGTCCTTGAAAATTTGTCGAAGTATTCCGTATTATAATTTGTATTTGTCAGTACCTTCAAAACATCTTCCAGTTTGATGTGCCATCGTGATCGTCGTCAATATCACCGTCTCGTCCTGCTCTTCCGACTTCGCTTGTAAATTTGTTTTCGTATTTTTCACTATAATAAACAGTAACTATGGTGATCTTGTTCTTACCCTTCAGCGTTGCTAGTTTTATAAAAAATTCGTTAAAGTACATTGTCACTCTGACAGTGTATCATGACAGTGTACCGCACGATGCAAAATGTGTCCTTGAAAATTTGTCGAAGTATTCCGTATTATAATTTGTATTTGCCCAAACTATTGTGATTTGATAATTATTATTCAATATGACGTTCAGGCACTGTTTTATTTTGCCCAAGAAAAAAGGTTCATTTTGGCAAGCAGCGTTTGAGCGAATAGCTTCAATTGCACTCAGACTATCTGTGAAAAGAAAATAATGGTTTGGAGATAATGTGACGATTACACTCAAACTATAATGAACTGCTGCTAACTCTGCTATATAAACAGATGCAGGTTCTTGAAGCTTAAATGAGACCGAAACATTATTGTTGAATATACCAAACCCAGTAGCCTCTTCAATTCGTGATCCGTCCGTGTAAAATATTTTCTCAGAGTCAATATGCCTGAACTTACTTGTAAATATTTTTGGGATTTCCATCGAGCGTAGGTGTTCCGGGATTCCACGCACTTCGCGCTGCATGGATGTGTCGAAAAATAAAGTTGAGTCAGGGACATTTAGGAGGCTGACACGGATAGGAATATATCTTGAAGGGTTGATTTCCTGTGACATATGGTTAAAATATACTGTCATGAATCTTGTTTGAGATTGAAGCTCAACTAGCCTTTCGAAGTTATTAATAACCAGGGGATTCAGTACCTCACATCTTATTAGCAGTCGCGATGAAAGCTCCCAAAAACGATCTTTCAATGGAAGAACTCCCGCCAGAACTTCAAGACTCATTGTATGTGTCGAATGCATGCACCCTAAAGCAATTCGCAAACAACGATATTGAATTCGCTCTAATTTGATAATATGAGAGTTTGCAGCGGAACGAAAGCAAATGCATCCATATTCCATCACTGAAAGTATCGTTGTCTGATACAATTTTATTAGATCTTCCGGATGAGCACCCCACCAAGATCATGTTATTGTTCGAAGAAAATTTACTCTTTGTTGGCATTTTGTTATCAGAAACCTAATGTGTCCTCCCCACGTGCATTTGGAATCAAACCACACCCCAAGGTATTTGAAAGTCAAAACCTGTTGGATCATTCTTCCCATCATATGAAGCTGAAGCTGCGCGGGATCATGCTTTCGTGAAAAGACGACCAGCTCTGTTTTCTCCGCAGAGAATTCGATACCCAGATGAACAGCCCAAACGGACAAGTTATCTAAGGTATCTTGCAATGGTTTTTGCAGATCAATAGCTTTGGGTCCAGTAACTGAAACCACGCCATCATCTGCCAATTGTCTTAGTGTACATGGGGTTACTAGACAGCTGTCAATGTCATTCACGTAAAAATTATAAAGGAGCGGACTGAGGCATGATCCTTGCGGTAGACCCATGTAGCTAATTCTGAATGTTGCCATGTGAAAAATGCATGCGTTTCTCTGACAAAAGGTTGTGCAAATAATTATTTATAACCGGTGGAAGTCCATGTTGGTGGAGCTTGTCTGAAAGAACATCAATGGAAACTGAATCAAATGCTCCTTTAATGTCTAAAAATACAGATGCCATTTGTTGCTTTTGAGCGAGGGCAATTTGGATGTCAGACGAAAGTAATGCAAGGCAGTCATTCGTCCCTTTATTTCTACGGAAGCCAAACTGAGTATCAGACAACAACCCGTTCATCTCGACCCAAGTGTCGAGACGTCGTAGAATAATTTTTTCGAACAATTTTCTGATGCAGGACAACATCGCAATGGGTCTATATGAGTTGTGATTGGAAGCTGGTTTCCCCGGCTTTTGAATGGCGATAACTTTCACTTGCCTCCAGTCAGGTGGAACAATATTTTGCTCAAGAAACTTGTTAAACAATTCCAACAAACGTCTTTTTGCGAGATCGGGCAGATTCTTCACCAAGTTGAATTTAATTCTGTCCAACCCAGGAGCGTTATTGTTACAAGACATGAGTGCTATGGAAAAATCCATCATTGAAAAGGGGCTATCAATGGACCCATTATTTGGAAAAGATTCTCTTATAATGCTATGCGTAGGAACAGAATCTGGACAAACTTTCCTCGCAAAATCAAATATCCTTCGGTTCGAGTATTCCTCACTCTCATTTCCTACGTTACGATTCCTCATTCGTCTGGCCGTATTCCAAAGAGTGCTCATTGAGGTTTCTCTTGACAAACCTTCGACAAAATGTCTCCAATAGCTACGTTTCTTGGCCCGAAGTATGCTCTTGTACTTGGTTTCTAAAGTCAAGAAATTTTCAAAATTCTGAGGAGTTCCTCCTCCTCGTTTTAAAAACGTCTTGAAAGCATTTTGTTTCGCGTGCTTAGCATCTGAGCACTCTTTGTCCCACCAAGGGTTTGGAGGCCTTCTGTTAGACGATGGACCAAGAAATCGTTTGGTTTGGGCTTGTTCTGCGGCCTCCAGAATCGAACAAACGAGGAAGTCATATTCTTCAAGTGGAGGGAGCTCTTCCATTGAAGTTAAGACACTTGAAATATTACTTTGGTATTTAATCCAGTCAATATTTTTTGTCAAATCATATGCAATATTAACTGAATTAGCAATGCCTTTGTTACTGCTAATTGAGATGATGATTGGTAAATGATCGCTACTATGTAAATCAGGAAATACTTTCCAGGTGCAATCTAGTCGAATTGAAGTCGAACAAAGAGATAAATCTAATGCACTTGGACGTGCAGGAGGTCTTGGGATCCGTGTCATGCTACCCATATTTAGTACCGTCATGCTAAAATTGTCGCAAATATTATATATTAGAGATGATCTGCTATCATAGTAAACGGAACCCCACATCATTCCGTGCGAATTGAAATCTCCTAAAATCAAACGTGGAGCAGGAAATATATATATATATATATATATATATATATATATATATATATATATATATATATATATATATATATATATATATATATTCTTCACCAAGTTGAATTTAATTCTGTCCAACCCAGGAGCGTTATTGTTACAAGACATGAGTGCTATGGAAAAATCCATCATTGAAAAGGGGCTATCAATGGACCCATTATTTGGAAAAGATTCTCTTATAATGCTATGCGTAGGAACAGAATCTGGACAAACTTTCCTCGCAAAATCAAATATCCTTCGGTTCGAGTATTCCTCACTCTCATTTCCTACGTTACGATTCCTCATTCGTCTGGCCGTATTCCAAAGAGTGCTCATTGAGGTTTCTCTTGACAAACCTTCGACAAAATGTCTCCAATAGCTACGTTTCTTGGCCCGAAGTATGCTCTTGTACTTGGTTTCTAAAGTCAAGAAATTTTCAAAATTCTGAGGAGTTCCTCCTCCTCGTTTTAAAAACGTCTTGAAGGCATTTTGTTTCGCGTGCTTAGCATCTGAGCACTCTTTGTCCCACCAAGGGTTTGGAGGCCTTCTGTTAGACGATGGACCAAGAAATCGTTTGGTTTGGGCTTGTTCTGCGGCCTCCAGAATCGAACAAACGAGGAAGTCATATTCTTCAAGTGGAGGGAGCTCTTCCATTGAAGTTAAGACACTTGAAATATTACTTTGGTATTTAATCCAGTCAATATTTTTTGTCAAATCATATGCAATATTAACTGAATTAGCAATGCCTTTGTTACTGCTAATTGAGATGATGATTGGTAAATGATCGCTACTATGTAAATCAGGAAATACTTTCCAGGTGCAATCTAGTCGAATTGAAGTCGAACAAAGAGATAAATCTAATGCACTTGGACGTGCAGGAGGTCTTGGGATCCGTGTCATGCTACCCATATTTAGTACCGTCATGCTAAAATTGTCGCAAATATTATATATTAGAGATGATCTGCTATCATAGTAAACGGAACCCCACATCATTCCGTGCGAATTGAAATCTCCTAAAATCAAACGTGGAGCAGGAAATATATATATATATATATATATATATATATATATATATATATATATATATATATATATATATATATATATATATATATATATGTATATATATATATATATATATATATATATATATATGTATATATATATATATATATATATATATATATATATATATATATATATATATATATATATATATATATATGTATATATATATATATATATATATATATATATATATATATATATATATATATATATATATATATATATATATATATATATATATATATATATATATATATATATATATATATATATATATATATATATATATATATATATATATATATATAGACCGACTTCAGGTTCGGGATGTGTTGGCGAGTCGGGATAGTCCATATATGCTTCTCATATACCATTTCCTCAAACACATTAATATACAAGTGTAATGTGTTATTCCTCGCTCAGAAAGTATAATCTCCACCTACAGGTTCAATACTAACATCCGCTCGATTCTCTCGATCCCCTTTCCCTGTCCACCATCTTCTATGGAACTAACAAGATTTTTTTTTGTCACAAACTTTTTCGTTCCCCCTCTCCCCGTCTCTTCACCATGGCAACTCTTCTCGATGCAAACTAATTAGATCTCTATAGTTTTCAGACAGTCGTGATTTAAGATTAGAAAATACCCTTGGCATTTTAGAGCTTAAGCAGTGTGCCTGAAAATATATTATAATTGAATAAAAAAAATAAATAAAAAAAACCTAGCATTTATTTCAAGGTGCATCCAGCTTACTGTGTAGGAAGCCGAATAACATCCTAGTGAAAATGGGTTTTATATCTGACCCAGGACACAAAAATTAATGACGAAGCGATGGTGCCTTGAGTGGCAATGCTGCTCGAATATCTAATATCCAACGAATGCTAATGATCATCGTTCGCTTTCCTTCGCTCTTTGTTCGATAATCGCACTGATATTCGGACTTGTTCTTATATTCGATTGCGAACGAAGCCGACGCTGCTTCGTTGCTCGCATGAAGATCTATTCTTTACAGTTGTTATTCGCATTGAACATACCCCCAAATGACTTAACGCGAATATGGAACGAATATTCATGCAGCGATCATCATCAAAACCTAATTCGCGATGAGCATTCGTGCTGCCTATGAAACAAGTAAATTAAGACGTTTTCCTCTGTATTAGTACCATAGTCTTATAAGTGTGTGATGAACCATATCCCAGCACTCTCCCATTGCTGCTACCCAACGATATATAATAAATTTATTAGATGAAGAATGCTTCGCGAAGAACGAAATCCAACGATCATCGCAGTGACGATATTCGAACCAATTCGAAGAGTAAAGTAAATGAACGTGTTGTGGTATTAGCTTGCCTCTCGTTGGGTGCTTTTGTCGTGAATACGACTTACATTACTATGATGTGCCTTTTCAAAATTAGTCATATGGAACAATGGGCAGAACTTAATCGTGAATATCTCGACTTGTATTAATGGTAGCAACATAATTCTTTCACTATTTCATCAAAAATATGATATGAAAAATGGACATTATATAAAATCAGCCGTTCTAATGGCTCTAAATGTTATCTAAAGAACTATTAAGATTACTTCTTTGCAAATCGAAGGTAGAAATCATCAGTTTAGTGAAAATCCAAAATAATTTGATTTGCTTCGTGCACTTTTCGCTGTGCGAAAATCGTTCGAGAAAAATGTTCCATGCTGTGCTAAATATTCCACAATTTGATCCTTCTAAAAGGCAGAAATGAATCCTGTACAGCATCTTAATAGTTTCTTTCAATGAAATATGCAAATTCGAAATGAGATAATCGACGTCAGTAGTCGTTTAAAATTCTAGTAGTGAAAAGGGGGATAGTTTCACAATTCACACAATCGATCAACTATAAAACGAATATGTACTCTGTATACCAGCAGCTAAGAATGTATTGGTATATTCGGGTTCTATACGATTATTGTTTATTCATTTTCACCCTTCTCTCTTTCGTGCAATGAATATTTCAACGTTGTTCGAGACGGGCATATTCGAAGACAGAATAATCGCTCCGAGGAATGATGAATGAATTAGTTACACGAAGAATATATGCTACATTGTTGAGTGGTTAGCAAAGAGCGCCATGGACAAAGTTATCTGATGACGTTTGCTAGATACAGTACGGGACACCACAGGACTAGGACTGGCCTGATAGTTAAATTAAAAAACTACAACACTCTAGTTGATTCACTGTATACCAAGGATTTTCGGAACAATTAACGCATTCGGTATATTATTCTAAACAAGCATAAATGATTTATATAATAAACATAATCTGATGATTCTTAAAAATAACTTCTGTTGTATAACTTTACGATTTAAATTTTTTTAAATTTTACTTTTAAAAATAATTCAATTTCATTCAGATTTATAATCTTGTACATTTTAATGGAAAAACTATTGATTACTTATTGTATCGATATAGCCTTTTGTTGCACAACATTTTGATTCTGAAGCGCCATGCACATGCAATATTCGAATTTATGAAATTAGACTTAAATGATTACAACAGAACGGTAACCTTGATCTCTAAGGGATGATAGAGTTGACAAGATTTTCAAAAACTGTCAAACGAATTTGTTTAGAAAAGATTTTTACTTTGGACAAATCACATCAAATGAGAAAGAATTAAGTTTTGTCATTGTAGTGTAAGGCTATATTATTCAAAGTTAGAACTCGTAGTTTAACACAATATTAAATGGATTAATTAATTATTAGTAGTACATCTAGCCTCAGTACCATCGCTGTACAAGTAACTGGGAAGTCATTCGAAAATTTAAAATAAAAATGCAATACTAACAATATATATAATTGCGTTTAGTGACTTATTGTACTTTCATTAACGTTAAAAACACGCTATGTAAAACAGTTCAAAGAAAATACCATTCTTTAGAAAAACATTTCTCCGATACAATCAACTCTTCCAAAAACACTTTATTTTTGGAAAAAAATTAAAAGTAAATACGTCAAGGTTTTCTGAAAACTCTTACACAAATCGTATCGTATCAGTTACATTATTTGTATGAAACCTAGAAATAATTCTCTACAATGATCAGTTTATTAATCTCAATTTCTTTAAACGAGATAAAGAATTTATGTGTAACGTACATGTTATAGTACCAAAACTATTCCTCATATGAGCAGTTTTATTGGAATGTACAATTCTATAACTCAAATCTGGGTGTAGCAATTTCATCGCTATAGCTTACGAAAATGCTATAAGGCACTAAAATTCTTGTTTGGGGTATGTGTTTTAAGCTAAAGTTGATTGAAGATTCTCATTTGTGATCATCTTTATCTCAAATATGCCTCATCTCAAAAATTAGTCAACGGAGTTGTATTGATTTCAAGTATTAGTAAACCAGGGGACACATACGGTGAGTTCGAAAACATAGTTTCGCAAAAATCTGCTGAAGTCTACAAGCGGTTTATGAACGGTCCCATTAGTCGAATCAAGTGAAAAAAAAATCTTTAGGAAAGCGAGTGAACATTCCAAAAAAATGAACTGGTATATTTTTCAAACGCTTCTGAAAATGAAGTAAGGCAAGTCATTGATCTCATTTTTAGAATCAGTACAATCGTGGCAGTAGATTTTTGAGGAAATCGTTTCGTGTAAACTATTAATGGGCTGCAACGTCTGTCGGAACAGACAATCGAGCGATTAACGACTGGTGCAATTAGCAGAAGAGTGTTCCAAGTAACTCAAAACTTTAGTCTGGCTAGCTGTTCAGGCTTATCTGCTCTGCTACGTTATAGACGCGTCGAAGACGAAACAGAAGGTGTATTTTTGAGAAAACGAAACCGACGAAAGATTGCGTAGAATTAATTCATCTTATAGTTATCTTTAATAATAAAAACATGATCCAAATTAAACGAAAATGAGTTTAGAACCATTTGTCATTGTATCGTTGGGCAGTGAATAAAATTTCTAGTGAATTTAATAAACCTACTCATCTTGATTCGGCTTTTCGTTTGAGTGTTTGAACAGAATGATTTTACAAGGATAAATTTTTTAATATTACCATTTAATTCTGTTATAAGTATATCACGTCACTATACAAATTCACTATGTATCTCACAACACTATAAATTATGTATAATAAACGTCACATCACATATACGCATTTCGAATACAATTTATATTCTTCTTCAGTGTGTTAGGTGAAGAAGAATATAAATTGTATTCGAAATGCGTATATGTGATGTGACGTTTATTATACATAATTTATAGTGTTGTGAGATACATAGTGAATTTGTATAGTGACGTGATATACTTATAACAGAATTAAATGGTAATATTAAAAAATTTATCCTTGTATGCTAGTTTATTTTGCTTCAATTGTCTGTTTCGAATATTGATTCATCTGGATGTTTTCCACGGTATATTAATTCTTCGTAACGTTCTATAATTGGTAACATGTCATTTCACCGGCGGTCATTAAGCATACTGTCATTCGGTATATGGTCATTAGGCATAAAGGTCATTTGGTATAAAGACATTTGGCATAAAAACCATTTGGCATAAAAGTCGTTTGGCATATGGTCATTTGGCATGAAGTTCATTTTGGCATATGGTTATTTGGCATACGGCTTACGGCAGCGGCGGCTTTTACTAGAAGATCACGAGTCATATGAATTTTCGGAAAATATTAGTTAAATAAATAATTGTAATTCGTCTGAATTATTTTTATATTTTATGCCAATTGATTTATGCCAAAATAACCTTTATGCCATGGTCATATCTCGATGAACATTAGAAAAGGTCCCAAGTGCAAATGACAGTTTCTCTTGGTTTACTTTCTCTTTCAATTATTACGGCAAATTCCAGTAATTTCCAACAAATTCTATAGTGCATATCGAAAGTTGATGGTTTTTGCTATTATCCTATGTAAAGTGTTAGATGGAAAGATTGCAGATTGGACCGTAATACTCGAAAGAGAAAGTGAACAAAGAGAAACTGTCATTTGCACTTAGGACCTTTTCTCGTGTTTGTCTTCATATGTCTAATAACCTCTATGCCAAATGGTGCAACCTTTAAAGCTACCTATTGAAAAATGGTAGTAAACACTACAATTTGTAGCATGTTTAAAAGTTGTTTTTTAGTTGTCTCTTCTTTTGACAGGAACATGCTATGTTTTATTTATAAGGTTCAATATATAATTGTATTGATTCCAAATAGAAGTCCGAATTTTTCATTGAATGCAGAATGTCAATACGAGTAATACTAAAAAATCAAACAATCAATTCATTGAAAGCTCTGTTCACAATCATTCGGTAAGAAATTACCATTATAACTCAAACTGACGCCGCAGGAACTGAAGAGCTACCTTGGCAGCTGCCCGTTTCGCATCATCCTTGTTTTGACCAAAGCCATATGCTTCGTGAGTCTGGTTTCTAATTTTGTAGCGCAGTTTAATCAGTACAGTATCTTCGTCTACGATTGCTTGACTAAACTGTGGTGAACACGGGGGCTTGAATTCGTACAATTGTCGAACAATTTGAATCGGAGTATTTTGAGTGAAGTTCAAAATCTCTCGATACATTAAGTTGTAGATCACCTTCCACGTTACTTCTAGGTTGTTTTCTGAATCCAGGAAAACCGCACCAACTAAACTTTCGAAGACATCACCAAGAGCTTTGGGAACATCTACGAAATCAGCCATTGGTTTATCTGCTTCCTCCACCAGTAGATTAACCTGATCGGTTATTTTATGTTCATGTTGTTCTTGGAAGGCAACAAACTTGCTCACAGTATCAGTAAAAGAAGCGGATTCCGAAAGGATGTATAGGTGAAGGCCGTTACGTACGAGTAGACAAGCTAATGTAATATTATTCACTAGTGCGGAACGGAGATCAGTTAGTTGACCCGGGCTCATCTTTGGATTATTTTCATATATGTAAGATGATATTAGAAAATCCAGGACAGCATCTCCTAGAAATTCTAGTTGCTGATAAGATCCGGTTATACGGTTAGTTGGAAAGGACGCATGGGTTAAAGCTTGCAGCAGAAATGCTCGATCTTTGAATGTGTAACCGAGAATGCTCTCGATACGTGAATGATTCCCAAGGAATGTATCGATTTCACTGTTTAAAGCATTTGCTTTAAGTCGTTGGCTTTGTATTGGTTCATCGAGAAGAGTAATCAAGTTTTCAGTTTTTGGCAGAATTCCCAAATAAGATAATGCTTTGAAAGATCTTTTTATACCCACAGTGTTCACACAAACCCCAAGTAGGGCTTCCATAGCATCAGCAGGGATTTTGTCGCCCATTACCTGTTTAGACAGGTAGTTCTGCATCGGGGAGGTGTCAAGAATCTTCGTTTTTACATCTAATTCAGCACAAAAGTTTTCGAAATTATCAGAACCTATTATGCCTGTTTTGATTTCCTCTTCCGACAAAGTCAATTTATATAACACTCTCGCTGAATGATTTACTTTTACCATTTCAGTCTTGATTTGAACAGGAACCGTTGCCAGCGGTGGCTGCCAATCGTTTTTCGGATCTAGCGGGCTAATTTTTAACATACCGGGCAAACCACAAAGCATACCACAATAGACCAAGTTTCGGTTGCTTACAATTTTTCCTTTTGTTGCCGTAAGGAACCCTTCGTGCCACTCTTTATGATGTTTCACAAGATACACCGACGTAGCAAACTTTAGGAACGCGTCCCCCAACAGCTCAAATCGTTCCAAATCAAACACATCTGCAGATGATTTGGTTGTTAACGCTTTTATAATATCCTTCTGTTGAAGGTTAATTCGTACCGTGTTTTGCGGTGTCAGTTGTAACAGTTTAATTTTGAACTTTTCATCAATTGGTACATCCAAAATCGCCAGAACTTTTTTGGGACTTAGAGTAACTCGCCTGTGTATTGCACCCGTGTAACTTGTACCGATATTGCTAGCAATTTTTTGACGAATATTAAGATCAGCAAACTTTCGAACAAAACTGTCATAATAATCTAGATCTAATTTCGTTACGTTATCCCAATTGCGTTCGATATCGGCTGGCTCATCATTTTCAGCCCACGGCATTTCGATGTCACCTGTGAAACAGTTCAACTGATTCCTTAAGAGCTGACTCAAATCTTCCGGTTTCCCTAGCATTTGTTTAGCTTCTTCATAATCAAACATGTCATCATCATCTTCATCGTCTTCAAAATGCAAATAGTCCATTGCCGTGCATTCCTTCTCCGTGCGATCTTTGTACTCTACATCGAGATCCTCGATTACAATATTCTCCAAACATCCGACGTTTGCTGCAGTAGCAAGCTCCCGACGAATGTTTTCCGCATGCAACAGATAATGTATTCGATGTAACGTGCTCGGCAATAACGTAGCCTTAAGCCAGTAATCACCGGGAACTTCATAATTATGGCACAGCTCAGGAATGAGAATTTCATTAAAACGCCAATGCTTCGATCGAGCACTCTTACCGTCATCTTCAGCACCAGGACACAGCCTGTTCAAATGAGTTGTGATCCCTTTTACTTCAATGAGGAACTGGTCCTTCCTTACGATGTGTTGGTGGTAGGCAGTTTTGAAGTAATCCTCGTAAGAACTGCGGATATGTAGAAAACAAGAATAAGTTTATATAATAAATTTGGACAAGATAAATTATGCTAAAATGACACCAAGAAATAGTTGAAATTGTTGATAATTTATGACGAAATAAGCATAAAGTTTTAGTGATATCAGAGTGATGGATCGGCCCGGGTTGTCGTTTCAATGCATAGGGCACTGATCTTACAAACCAGTTGTCGTATGTTCGAGCCCCGACCTGGAAGGATTCGTAGTGTCAGTAGGATCGGACCACAAGCCATGCAATGGTTCTGTAATACCAAGGCTGGAAAATTATTGGTTAGCTCATACATCATACAAGAAAAATCGGAGCAACACAGATCGTTAGTGTTTAAATACCATTCGAATCAGCTCGACAAGATCGGCAAACGTTTGTGTAATCTGATGCCAACCACCGTTGAATGCAGACCTTCTTGGCAATGAAAGGATTGTTAGTTCGATGCATGCTGCTACTGCATCTCAGGAAACGGTAGTTTAAATGTGGAACACATTTTTCTTTTCTATATAGGGGTGCAAATTAGAAACTCAAGCAAAATACACGTTGAAATGTGGTCAGGTTTTGAACAATTACAGCTCAGACAATTTTGTATCAATTATTATTATTATGTCACCATTTGATTGGAAATATTTCTACGTATTGATTTGAATGTTCATAGTTATGTATTTTTAATTGTATATCATTGAAATGTTGTTTAATAGCTAGCAGTGTCCTATTTTGTCTACAAAAAATTTCCGGCATATCGGATTTCCCTGCCATAGTCGACGGTTTTGAAGAAGTAAGCGATATATCACAGGGAAAGCATCGCTCTGATTGGTCAATCAATGCTAAAGCGAAGCTGTTGGAAGGACGCAAATCTATAAATATAAGACAAAATTATAGCAAGCGTTTCAGTCCTACGCAACGTTGCCAGGTATACCTCTATACCGTAATACAGATATGTACTCCCAAAATACCGATAATTCACGGATCGTACAGATAAATACCGATTTTCGTTGATAGCATGGATAGACAGGAGAAAAGGTTGCTTCGAGACCCTTTTTTTGCTCACCAAAATGAGGTTTGGTGACATTTCAGTGAAGTTATTTTGACGAGATTCTTATACCGACATGGTACAGATAGATTTTTGCGCCGAATACAGATTTTTATAAAAATGACCTAGCAACGCTGGTCCTACGAGTAGAATGCTAGAGGTAGGTTGTTGCTAGACAGCAAGACAAAAAGTGCCCTAAAACGATTTGAAGCTTTAATTGGTATACTCTGATCTTGTGTCGCAAGTTCGGATGAAATTCCATGTTATGTCGTTTCGCCTGAGAAATTACTACCACAAGGTAAATTTGGAGTGTATAAGATAAATTTCCAATTTTTAGAAGATGAACTCGAGAGAATGAGAAAAAGTTAATCGCTTCAAACGAAATCGCAGAATGGTAGTAATGGTAGAGAAACGCTATAAAAATAGCTGCTTGCATACAAAACTTGAACACAAGCTTGGCGAAGAGAAGCTTGAATATCGATATCCGTATCGCAAGCGTTACAAACATATAATTGCATACATTTGGGTTATTGATGTAATTTCGTCGGCTACAAAACAAATACAAATCACGACAAATAGAGTCTATATTCTGGGTTCGCGTGTTCGGTTTTGGTTCCTAATAAAGATCAATCTAAGCAGACTCTCGTGCATTTGTGAATTCAAAAGTGTGACGATTGATTGAACTATTTGATTGTAGATCATCAGAAATTTTGGTTGCCTTGTTCCACATCAATGGCTCGAACAACCCCATGATCAAAAACTGCAAAAAGAATTTCACTCACTTTTCTTCGAGATGGCCAAATCGATTTTCACAAACTTATAAGTTCAAAGGTCTTACAGTTTAATACGTAATTCCTAAATTGTTGTGGATACTACTTCTGGTTCCGGAACTACAGTGTAAACAGGATTTGTAAATTTTGTTAGGTTAGGTCCGAACAAACTTTCCTGTTTCTATTCAATGAACAGTTGTTTTTTTGCGAACTCTACAGTAATATTTATGATTTTATGAGTAATATGAGAGAGGCATCATTACACCACTAGGTGGATTAAAACAGGTTTTTATATAATGTATACTGTACATACATAAATGTATACGTTACAACACACCCTGCATCGACGAGACGCTGACACATCAGTTTAGCTTCCGGTGTAACATCGAAACATGTCAATACATAAATCGACCCGAATCCACGAGGCGACAATTTCCACGTGAAAAAGGCACCCGAAAAGGGTTGCTTTTTCGCGGAACCCATTGCTACCGTATGACAAACAAGCAGGTGATCGCGACGAGGATCGAAAATGCTGAATAATTAGATTTAGTTAACAAATAGGAGTGAAACCCAAATTAGCTTTTAGTCTTTGAACTGATTGCAATTGTAACGTATTAAAAAGGTGTAATAAGTATTTTTATGCTTCCCATGAAGTAAGAAGCATTACTTATACATATACACATACATACATACATACATAAATACACACAGTCATATATATATATATATATATATATATATATATATATATATATATATATATATATATATATATATATATATATATATATATATATATATATATATATATATATATAAAGGGTGATTTTTTAAGAGCTTGAGAACTTTTTTAAACAATAAAAGGCATAAAATTTGCAAAATCTCATCGGTTCTTTATTTTAAACGTTAGATTGGTACATGACATTTACTTTTTGAAGATAATTTCATTTAAATGTTGACCGCGGCTGCGTCTTAGGTGGTCCATTCGGAAAGTCCAATTTTGGGCAACTTTTTCGAGCATTTCGGCCGGAATAGCCCGAATTTCTTCGGAAATGTTGTCTTCCAAAGCTGGAATAGTTACTGGCTTATTTCTGTAGACTTTAGACTTGACGTAGCCCCACAAAAAATAGTCTAAAGGCGTCAAATCGCATGATCTTGGTGGCCAACTTACCGGTCCATTTCTTGAGATGAATTGTTCTCCGAAGTTTTCCCTCAAAATGGCCATAGAATCGCGAGCTGTGTGGCATGTAGCGCCATCTTGTTGAAACCACATGTCAACCAAGTTCAGTTCTTCCATTTTTGGCAACAAAAAGTTTGTTAGCATCGAACGATAGCGATCGCCATTCACTGTAACGTTGCGTCCAACAGCATCTTTGAAAAAATACGGTCCAATGATTCCACCAGCGTACAAACCACACCAAACAGTGCATTTTTCGGGATGCATGGGCAGTTCTTGAACGGCTTCTGGTTGCTCTTCACTCCAAATGCGGCAATTTTGCTTATTTACGTAGCCATTCAACCAGAAATGAGCCTCATCGCTGAACAAAATTTGTCGATAAAAAAGCGGATTTTCCGAATGGACCACCTAAGACGCAGCCGCGGTCAACATTTAAATGAAATTATCTTCAAAAAGTAAATGTCATGTACCAATCTAACGTTTAAAATAAAGAACCGATGAGATTTTGCAAATTTTATGCGTTTTATTGTTTAAAAAAGTTCTCAAGCTCTTAAAAAATCACCCTTTATATATATATTTATATATATATATATATATATATATATATATATATATATATATATATATATATATATATATATATATATATATATATATATATATATATATATATATATATATATATATATATATCTGCAATACCACAGAAAATTAGTTCGAAAATTGTTCAATATTGCTGTTATAGCAACGCGAAAACTCTAAGCGAAGCGTGACAACAGATCTCACTCCAACTAATGGATTCCGTATATGAGATGACTAATGGAGCCGAGACAAATGAGGGTACCGTTACCCAACTTCTATCTCTATTATTGGTTGATCGTTAATCCTGAGCTGAAACGATGGCCCTTATTACCGCTCTTGCATGCACTTCCTCTTATACTTCGCTCACAGACCCTCAAAAAATAAACTCGAAGAACATCGTTTGGCAGCTATCAGTGATTCGCTCACATGTTCAATCTATATTATTTTATCCTGTTCCACAAAATACCATCTCAATCCACAGTATTCTATGCTACAAAAACTACCATGAAACGTCAAAGATGAACTAGATTTACCTTTCATGTGTTGTTATCGTGTGAAACCCAATTCGAGTACGTTCACTTAACTTAATTTCCTCTTCATGCTGGTGATAAGGGCCGGTAGTATTAAATGAAGCATAAAACAGAGCATAATGAAATTAAAAACTGTAACACATATTCAAATTTATTTTACGTCTCGTCTTGACATATACCGCTAGGCAGACGTAAAGTTAATGCTATTTGCAATGACACCGAAGTGTAATGTCTTAAGCAGCGTCTTAGACGAAACAGATTTCAGCTAGCGAGCCGTACAGATTTCAATAATTTCCAGGGGAAAAAGTACGGGTGTGTAATGTCACAAACATAACTGGATGTCGTGAAAACAAATATAACTGAAACGCTTTCTTCTAACTTTCGAATATCAATTAGATGATCACTTGTATTGGTTGTGCCCTTTCCCCTTCTTCACTACTAGAATTGGAAACGATCCATCTAAACTGAATCGGTGCTATGCATTTTATATATCAAATCAGCAGAAAGTTCCTACAACACCTACGAACTCCAACTAGTTGAAAAAGGGGCCGTACATAGTACAGTAAAGTAAAATTTCGCATAGATCGTGGGGAAAAATTTACATTTTATACTCGTCCAGTAGATAATGGTGCGAAAAAGGCAAACAAGTGTGATGAATTCTTCTCATTATTTCCAAAAATTTTGGAAAACTTTGTTTTTCAGTTATCTCACGCTGTTGAAAATTTAATCGCAAATTCCTGATCATATTTCCGATAGCTTGAAGAAAAAATTATGTTGTTTGGTTAAGTACATCAAGAGATATTCGCAATAAAGTTCTGCCCATTCTTGTACAGGGTAAATTTTAAAAAGGTAAGTTGTATTCACGACAAAAGCTCTCTTTTTCACCCCCAAATTTATGCAAAGTGCATATACCCATTTTCAAATTTGTTTTACGTTTCGTCTTTGACTCATCAGTGCATAGCAGTTTATCTTGAACTGCTAGCGCGACCTGGCAGCTCAACGTGCCTGGTTTCATTCTGACTTTTAATAGCAAAATTATCGGTGATTTATGCCAAAAAATATACTGCAGGGTCGACGTGAATAAACAATGGCTAGTATATATTAATACCTACTAGCATATCCCAATGAAACTTGGTTAAGTTAGGTCCTAAGTTCCAATTACAGTTTCTCTTTGTTTACTTTTTATTTCTATTATTAGAAAGTATACCTGCATTTTTCGATAATTTCTTCAGTGCTGATTAAAAGATCAACTTGCACTTAGAACCTAATCTAATTTTCATCCAGAAATAATCTTTAAAGCGTTTAAATTTACGGTAATGGTAAGCCTACTCTGTTATCGTTCAAAATTATGACAGAAAAAGGTTACGCGGCTATTTTTGAAACTTTCGACACTCGGCATCGTATAGTGGAGAGTTAGGCATTTCCAAAATCACCGACGTTCTAAATAATCATGTTCCAGAGATATAGCACCGCTTGACGAATGAGTTCTTAACTAATATATTCTTCATAATGTAGACCTTGCCTAAAGGTAATGAATGCATTAAAATTGGATTAATTTCAAAAGGCGATACAAAAATGCAAAAGTAAATTTCAATGAAACATTTATGCTTCAATCCTATGTTAAGTTTTCGATCGTGAATATCTTTTGCTGTATATAACGTATAAACATCATTTCCGATACATGCCATCGGAAATATAATCATCAATGTATGATAACGTTTCCAATTGTATGACATAATCACAAATAATTCAAAATAGTATTTGAAATTATTGGTATCAACGAGACAGGAACAGTGGAAAACTCAGAAGAAGAGAACAAATTATCTGCTACGGTGGAACTATAACAGTATAAAAGATGGTCATTATGTCCAACGGTTTTCGAAGTAAGACATACGGAAGAGAAACGCCGAAGATCTCACGGTTTTGGAAAGAAGCGAGCAGCACAATTATGCCGAGGAACTGCCTTACAAACAGCAAACTTTTAGGATAGTAAAGAATATTTCTTATAGATTGTTCGTCTAATAATAATGTTACTAATTGTATTAGTTTTTAATACCGGTATACGGTACTAAGAATGATATTCCGATATGTGCTATATTTAGAGTAAACTGTAAGGTTTGGATACGGTTGCTACAAAATAGGACATTGGATGCAATCTGCATTATTTGTAAGATCTTTGAAATATTTGACTCCGTTTGATTCAAGGTGCAGAACCGATTTTGCAAACTAAAATTCAAATGAAAGGTCTTATGAACTCAGAACTCATAATCAGATTTCAAATTCCGAAATATGATCTACACTGGTAATATAAACAGCGTGTTTCTATACAAAACGAAGTAGAAATGAACCAAATCCTTTGAATGAACTATGTAATTCTTCTTTTGTATTGGCATTATATGTTGGTTGCAAAACTATTCTATTTTGGGTATATAAGTAATATGAGAAAGACATCATTACGCCCTTATGTGGATTAAAACAGGCTTTTTTATTGACCGATATATATAATATGGCACACTCAGCTCTAAATGCCGAGGGTATTTCTTAACAATAATATTTGTATTATAACGTTGTTCTATTTGGTTCACATTGTTGTATGCTGATCACCGCAAATCTGGGAGATTTGGTCTCTTTTCAATTCGTCTATCCTAAAGCAGTCCACAAATTGTGTCGAAGACATCACTCTCCAAAACAATTCACATTCCTATTTATGAAAGCTTAGAACTTCATATGTTCATTAGTGCTACCTAAGAGATACTATGAGAAATATTTCATCAATCATGTAATAGATCATACACTCAAATTAGCGTTTAGTCTTTAAAAAAATACACTTTAATACACTTTTCCAAAGAAACCGTCTTACTAAATCTGCAGAATTTTGAGTCTCACAAGAAATTTTGAAATTTTGATTGCATTTTAGCACCGCCAAAAGAAAGAGTTTTATATTGAGTCCAATTTTTTATTAGTTTAGACCTCCCGAACATTTTTTTTAAATCACCAACGTTCTAAATAATCATGTTTCAAAGATATAGCATCGCTAGGCGAATTTCTTCAGGAATCAGAACAAATTGGCTCAAATGGCACGTTCCCCTTGATACTTGGAGATTGTGCCTTGCTATCAATATGTTTTAGCATCATTTTCCCGATATATAAGAGGGAAGGAATGAAAGGAAATGGCAAGGTTGGACTAGGAGGATGGGAAAAATTGACGACACAAAAACACATAAAAGCAGAAGTAAATTTTGCACCCCTAAGCGATGCTGAACAATCTGCTGGGGATCACATTTAGTGGAAGCAGAAGTAAATTCTGAACCTCTACGTGGTCCCGAACAGTCTGCTGTTGATAAAACCTCCAACCCCCGAGAGGATTTAGAAATCTTACAAATGCGACACCATTCTGCACTCCCGGAAGAATGCAGAACGATTCGCAGTATGTACGAGCAGAAGTAAATTCGGTACCCCCTAAAGGATGCCAAACAATCTGCTAAACCCTATTTAAAGTGAATACAGAAAGGATTCATTCACTCCAGGAAGAACGATGAACCCTTCTGACTAGAGCTGTGCGCCGCCGCGCCACGCCGCCGCCGCCGATAATTTCGACACGCCGCCAATTTAAGAAAAAGATGATCAGCGCGCCGGTTATCACATTTTAATCGTGCCGCCGATAATATTACATCAGCCGAAAAAATGATTTTATCAATGTGGTAAATTGTTTACAGTTTTCATGAAAATTCATCGAAAATTACAGTACAGTTACTTTCCTCCTACTTATACTGAAAATCAGTACTACCGATGTCAACCGAAGCCAATGTCATTTGATTCAAAGCCTATTTTCTGTCTTTATTTAAAAGGTTTTGAGCTATTGGCACATTATCGGTCGCGACATCTGAAAATGAAAAATGGAACCAAAAAAAGGAGGATTCTTCCGAAAAAAATAAATAATGTTAGGTTTTTTCCGATTAACATTTTTTTTAGAAACCAGTGTAGTGTTGATTTCTCAGGTACTAGAATGTTTAGTGATCGAGTACCATTTATTTTGGATACTTTATTTGTTATTTCCGGGCATTTGAAAAATGGTATTGAACAAAATTTCATGATCCATTCTAAATAAATGTTAGTTTTCGCACAATAGATTAAGATCAACGTTACCAACTCAAAGTAAAAACATTTTCTTCTACTTCTACTATGACTTTTCAAATGAATTTACCCGTTTTTATAAGAAATCATTACAAATGTGAAGTAATTAAAATTTGAATTTGTTAATTTGATATTATTTTTGATATCTGAATGAATTTGAGCGCCTAATCGATTTTATGTTAATTACATACGTACGAAAAAGATATACTTATTTTTTGAGTTGATAAAACGATTTTTATACATGATAATTATCAACTATGTAAAAAGCGATTTGAAAAATAGTTCCGAATAAAACTTCATATTTCTTGCTCATAATAAAAAAAAATCCTTTGTATATGAATGAAATATTTATTTAAACAATAATCAACCATCTCCAAATATCGCATTTATATTCATCTCAATTTCTCCTCTAATTCGATGCATTCGAAAACATTTACCATCTCCATTCACTACGTTGGCTTTAATGGATCACATAAACATTAGGATCGTTGATTGTAGGTCGACAAAACAATACGATAGAGAAATTGTCCTGTGTGAATCAATAATATGTTTATAATTGATTACGCCGAATCGCGCCACCTCCGCCGCCGATGTTTTCAGCAAATAGCGTCACGCCGATTCGCCGCCGCCGCTGGTCAAAAAGACGTTTCAGCCGCCGATGTTGACAATTTTGATCGGCGCACAGCTCTACTTCTGACTATAGCTCCTTATCACATTGGGTGAGAAACGATAGAATATCCTTTAATTTCAGATCCGCATACACAGACTCAACCATGTATGGAGAACCAAAAACCCGGATACGTAGTTGCGTTAATGCGGGATAGTTACATATCAGATGATATGAAGTACCGTAATCGCATTCACACAAATCACACGAATAATACTCAGCACGTTGAATAGTAGCCATGTGATAATTGAGTTTGCAATGTCCAGTCAGAGCTCTGACTAGAATACTGCAATGAGGCTTGGAAAAACATGACATTTTCAGATTTAAATCTGGTAAAAATGCTTTTGTCTGAGCGCAAGTTTGCAAGCTGCGCCAGCAGCTGGCATGTTTGGATGCAGCCCAAGAACGAATCTTGTGCTTTATCCAACTAGTTGAAAGTAGTAAAGCTGGTTCAGGACCAACGAAATCATTCGTTGCTCCAGCTCTAGCCAACTCATCAGCCCATTCATCTCCAGTAATACCAGAATGGCCGGGTACCCATAAGAAGTAAACAGCATTTGAAATGCTGAGGTCTTAAATTTATGTTCGACATGCGATCACTAGATTCGACCGTGAATCATTCGAACTGAGTACTTTTAAAGCTACCTGACTGTCGGAACAAAAATAAATTCGTTTACCATACATTCTCTGCTGAAGTGAAGTAGATACTCATCCCACGAGACCACAAGCGAGTGTGGCTAGTAGCATAATCTAAAGGGTTACTATTCCAAAGCCCTGTAACCTTAAGACGGTATGCACAAGATAATGCTTCTTGTTTTAAGAGTAGCGCCTCTAGAGCAGCACAAGGAGTTGTCGTGAATGCTCCTGTCATCGCCATTAGGACCATCCTTTGGAGATGATTTAACTTTGACTGAATTGGCGCGACTTCTCCTTTCTGCCACCATACAAGACATCCATATGCTAAAATTGGTCTAATAATAGTTGTGTAGATCCAATTAATGTATCTAGGTTTGAGTCCCCATGATTTTCCAAAAGCTCTGCATTGGCCGAAAGCCATGCAAGCTCGTTTAATCCTGAAGTCAATGTGAGCAGACCAATTCAGTTTTGAATCAAGAATAACTCCGACGTATTTTACTTGATCAACCACAGTAACCTCTGAGCCGAAGGACTGTAACGGACGAGCTCCTGTGATTATCCTACGATGAGTGAAAAGCACCATTGATGTTTTGTTCGGATTTACAGATAATCCAACCTGACAACACCATTGCTCAACAGATCGCAGGGCTTGCTGCATTAAATCAAAGAGAGTGTTAATGCTTATACCGGTCAGCAATGTATGATAATCGTCGGCAAAACCATAAGTCGGAAATCCAAGGTTATTTAGTTTCCTTAACAAACCATCAGCGACTAGGTTCCATAAAAGTGGGGATAGTACACCACCTTGAGGACACCCACAGACACTCAGCTTTCTAATCTCTGCTTGCCGAAGCGATGAACAAAGAAGTCGATTGCTAAGCATTGCGTGTATCCAATTTGTGATATTTGAAGGTATGCCATGACCACGGACTGCTTCCAGAATTGAATTGAAAGACACGTTGTCAATATCTAGGAAAACTCCCAAGCAAGATTGCTTTTGTGAGAAAGCTTTTTCAATGTTCTACACAACATCATGTAACAGGGTTGTAGTGGACTTTCCACGCTGGTAAGCATGTCAAGCTCTTGGAATATATCCTGTCGCAAGACTAAAAGTAAGTATTTTTTTCAAAACATGTTTGAAATGTTCATACCATTTCTGCAGTAACATTGGGAAAACTCCATCCTTTCCAGGAGACTTGTACGGAGCAAAACTCTCAACTGCCCATTTGACCGATTCAATCGTCACAACGCTTCGAACAAGGGCCCAAGAATCGTAACTACCTGAAAAGGTCTCGGGAAGAGCTGTCGATGATGGCTCCATACGTCCTGGAAAGTAAGTGTTAAAAAGATAGTGAAGTACATCACCTTCATCAGACAAGTGCTCACCATCTAAAGTTCTTAAGAAACTGACATTAAAGTCCTTAGACTTCGAAAGTAACTTATTTAATCTGCTAGCCTCATTCAGACTAGAGACATTTGTGCAAAGGCTTTTCCAACCACTTCGCTCAGACGATCGAAGAGCATTTTTGTAAGCCCTTCGAGCCGACACGAATACTTCCGATCCATTTCTGCGTCGGTGGTTCCAAGCTCTTCTGCACAGTTTCCTTAGTCTAGCAAGTTCAGCATTCCACCAAGGAGTTCCTCTAGTAGCTCGCACAATCCGAAGTGGACAAGCCTCTTCATATGCTGCAACTATGAGTGAGTTTGTCTCGTCGACAACATTTTCCAAATCAATTGGGGTTTCAATTGTTGGTTGGTACCCGTAAAATCTAGTCACCAAGCCCTCTTCATAGAGGTCCCAGTTTGTAGATTTGGGATTACGATATGTGATAATATCAAATTTAACGTTTGAATGATCAAAGATGTACTTATGATCAGACAACGAAGGTTCGAGCTCATCGGAGACGAGCCAATTCACCAACTCATGCGCAATTCTATCAGAGCAGAGAGTTACGTCCAAAACCTCCCCTCTTCCAGATCTCGCAAAAGTTGGAAGATTTCTTGCGTTGACTATGTGCAGGTTTGTACTGCTCCCAAATTCCATCAAATCAGAGCCTCTCGAATTTAAATCTGTGCTGCCCCAAATGATATGGTGAGCATTGATGTCACTGCCGATTACAAGCGGTAAATCACTTTTGCAGCAGTATGATAAACCTTTTTGAAGTCATCACTTGGCGAAGGTTGGTTATGCGGTAAATATGCCGAACAATAGGCATATTTCCTGTCTATGCCATCAATAGTCATACCAACGGTGACAGCACAAATATCCCGAGTTGTGAGCTCCGATATGAGAGAAACATCGAGAGCACATTTTACAAGTATGCATGCTCGAGGCATTTCATGTGGATTAGTCATACCGGTCTTGTTGAAGGCAACAAAGACTGGGTTTAACAATTTTCCAACGTAGAAGTTTCCCTTTTGGAAATATGGTTCTTGAACCAAAGCTATAGAAGCTTTACCTTCTTCCAGGAGTCTGGATAGATTCATAGTTGCTGTACGTCTATGCTGAAGATTGATTTGTGCTACTCTAACCATTGTCAATTAGAGTAACGAACACTCCACCTCCAGCACTAACCGTACAACAACTAGAAGAGACCAAATATATTGGCTTATAATCGCCTATAGCGAACCATGTAAGGATTTTTTTTAATGTTTTAATCATTTAAATCCCACGAGTTACGAAGAAAGAAGTCGTCCACTGTGCCAGAGCTTCGCTTAACACAGTAAGGGAAAACCACAAGATATTCCGTTCACGACTGCATTGTTTAACCTCCTGCAGCCAATCAGTCATCGTCACGGAAATACACCTTGACTTAGGAGTACCTATTTTTGTGGCCTTTCACGACATGGAACAAGAAACCAGTGAATCAATTCTTGGTAGAAAATAATTCCACCGGATGCCACATGGCTTACCTGTTTGGTGGACTTATACCACTTGGAAAACCGCTACCGACACTACACAGCTATCTAGGCTGCTCAGAGAGGGAAGTTGACATTGATGGTCATCTTTCATGGATGGCCGAGCAGCCAGAGTATTTCTCTAAAAAAGTAATCTAAAGAATAATCTAGTAGACATTTTTTTGGGGAATGTGAATTGAGTGCACGATATACCCAATGTGTAGTAAGAGTAGTAACAGATTAGTTACGTCTTTAGACCGTGTGTTTAGTATCCATGATGTTCTTTCTACAAACTTTGTAATGTGTAAGTTGTATGTAAAATGTACATTAAATTAATTAGAATGAATTCCCATTTCTGTTTTTTTTTTTGTTTATAGTAGTTTATATATCTGATCAGAGCTTAAAATTGTCACGCATTCTCAATGAAAGAAACCATTCCAACAGTCTCATTTTCAATGTTTTACTGTCTCATTCGTAAATGACCGACACCAGAACAAACGAAGAGAGACGAAGCATTTTCGTTTCTCATCGAAAAAATGGGACAGCATAATTGCCAACGTCACTCTTTCCTCTGTGACAAGACGAAACCAAGCTAACGTCTTCAGGTAGCAACAGAAGAATTTCAATTCTCATTCTTTAATCGATGTATTGAAAATCTGTGACGCTTTGCTATAAAAAGTGTCTAAAATACGGCAAATCGAAGTAATTACATCCCTGAACTTCTTTGAAACCAAAACTACTACAAATTCGAGCACAAACAGTTAAAACTTACTGTGACACCTTTTTCTGTCGTTTTGAATTCTCACAGCTTTGGTTGAATATCGACACTTCATACTATGGGAATTTCACTGAAAACTGCAAATGACTGAAAGGGCAAATGAAAGAAAAACACAATTTTGAAACTACTGTCCCGCTTATGTCATTGACTGGACATGGATTTCGTTTTCAAGCGAAGCTGAGAGTGACAGCAATTTCTTGTCATTTTCGTCTATTTTTCAGTCAATGAAAATGACTTTTATTAGCTCTGTATCTGATAAATTTTCATCGATAAAGATAGAAACAATTGAAGCAGATTAGAAATGTTACTGTTAGTAGACCAAACTTTTTGATATTTAAGAACATTAAAACAATCATCGTTTGTACCGCATCAGATATGGAGGACTATATAGGAAAGCAGGGTCAAGACCGAATGAGATACAATACGAAATTTTCAGCCCCTTCAGCCAGAGTAGCCCATAAAGGGAGAACAAATCAGTTGTCATAGTACTTCATTGTTGAATGGCAATTGTGCAACCGCTTCATTTAATCGATGCTCTTTTACACCACAACCACATACATTCACATTTCAGAGTTAAAAGAATTTCTGGAAGTAACATACACGCTAGAAAACAAATTGTTATTTGTCATAATGGTCATTTGGTATAATGGTCATTTGGCATAACAGATGAACATGCTGCTTAGTAAAAAATGTTCTAAATTACTGCAACTTTAGAGGAAGGTCTAATGCGGCAACGCCTCATCGTTTTTAATGAATAACTGTGAACTACATTTTCAAGCTACATTAGTTTAACGAGTTATATATAAACATTCATCAATCCCCTAAGTATATTTCAAGAATACACAATAAGGTGACGGTACCCCCGTTCATCTCAGTTCTAATAGTAATCTCACATACGAAGACCATTAGTTAGAAAGAGATATGCTGTCTCTGTTATAGATTGACTTTAAGGGCGATATGAAAATATGTGTATTCACTTCGAGTTTCCACGTAGCTATAACAGCGTAAATGCTCAATTTTTTCGAACTATTTTTTTCTGCGGCAAGCAATACCGAGAGAGCCTAAGCAAATATATTATGTTCGATTTTATTACAATTCGTTGATTGAAAGACGAATAATCGGAAAAATAACATGGCGATTGTACTAATGCGATTACTATTGGTACAATAACCTTATTTAAATTTTAACCCAAACCTCAATTTACGTAACTTATGTTATATATGCAGTGTTAGTGATTGCCGAAAATTTGACAGAAGCTGCTATATTGCTATCTATATTGCATACAACATTTTCAATCCGGTAGAAGATGCTACAAGACCTCTCTCTCACTGCAAGAACCGTGAGAGAATTTTGAACAATTCTTCGCTCCACTTCATACTCTGAGTATTTCACGCCCTTAAAAAAAATGTCCCAAGAGAGAATCGCATGTTGACAATTGTCGCAGAAAATCGAATGGATGATTCAACTTGATGATTCTCATACTAGGTTGCAATATTTCAAAACCCTTGTGTGGAGCATTCACATACATTTTCATAGACACAACTTATACAAAGGTTATATGCACATAGTTAGAATAAGCGGCAATAGTAAAATGATTATATATATATATATATATATATATATATATATATATATATATATATATATATATATATATATATATATATATATATATATATATATATATATATATATATATATATATATATATATATATATATATATATATATATATATATATATATATATATATATATATATATATATATATATATATATATATATATATATATATATATATATATATATATATATATATATATATATATATATGTATTAATATTTGCACACATGCGTACGTATATCAATTTTACGCCCCAAACTTTTCAGAACCATGAAAAAAAATTTTCCTAATAATTTAATCAGAAACAATCGTTACTTACTTGTACTCTGGATTAGGAAATGGACTCTCTGGTGTTAAATGTTCATGGACCATCGTGACAATGTAGTTCGACTCAGGATTACTTTTGTACCACGGTAATATTACCCGGTGCCGATAGTGTTGCGGATCAAGAGTCATCTTCTCACGTGCTCTTATTGGCATTTCGGATGGTCTTTCTAGGTACTGAAAATCACGCACCAGTTTCCAATCAATTTCAACCGAGTTTTTCAAAGGCACTATCAAATAGCTGTTAGCACCATTCGTGTTATCGTACACCAAAAACTGCTTCCATAGATTTAATATGTCACGAAAAATCATTACATGAAAATTTTTAAGAAGTTCTAAATCCGCTTCCGAACCAGCACTAGGTATTGAAATCGGTTGTTGATCAATACAAACGTTTATTAATCCCAGGGTTACGAAAAATTTCATCTTCGCTAGAGCAGGAAGGGGTTTGATTGTCATAATCCCGAAATTATTAGCCGAAGAATACAAAGAATGAAAAACGCTTATGTTTTCGTTTCTCGTATCTTTTTCGAATCCCGCAGTCATCCTAAGGACATAAATATAGCAAGGCTGAGCTGGTTGAGGATAACAACCGCTCGTTTGCGGAGGATATTGTATGTCGTGGCTGCGAATACACTTCATAGTTCCTGCAACTTTGTCGGTGTCTGTAGAAAATAAAAACAATAAATATAATATTCCGTGCTATAGCATTTTAATAATACTGACCATCTGCAAATTGTTCCCAGTGGGTAAAGTATACATTCACTAAATTCAGGAGCTTTCTTTTCGGATCGATCGGTATAAGATGATCATTCAACTCCCCATTTTCATAGAGGCGCTTGCATGCATTGAACGCAGCCGATCGTTTCGCGAGTTTGACGTTTCGCATAGGATTGCCAGTTATTTTTTCTCTAACAGTAGATTGCATTGGAAGTAGTACCTCAACGATTATTCTGCCATCTTTTAGATCGTTTCTCTCCCAGCTTACATTTGTATTTGTGAATGCATCTCGGGGCATTCCCATGCAATACCTATTTAAAAGTTGAATGGCGGAAAGAGCATCTAGTTTAGCTCCATTCGGTGTGAAGAACGGTGGAATTATTTCGTTGAATAGTTCTTTATGTACATCAGCATCTAGAGGATCCGGTCTGTTAATGGTTTTACCAACCAAACACTGCAGTTTACGAAAAATAATTATAAATCAAACATAACGAACAAAGTTAATAGAACTTACATTTTCTAACTCATGTTCGATGTCTTTGTATAGTTTGTATTGATTTAGAAATTTTTGTCTACTTTCCATGTCCAGCATGACCACATATTGACTATCCCTCATTCTAGCGCGGCCTTTGGATTGTTCATACGAAGCAAAAGTTTCCGGGCGATCAAACTTGATCACCATGTTGCACATTTGCAAATCTATCCCTTCCTCGAGTACGTTAGTCGTTACAATAACATTTGTCTCATTTTTTTTAAATTTCTCCAAAACCTTCAACATAAAAAGTATACAGTAAAATAAATCGATCATTACCTGGAATCTTTAGCATCACCCTGCGGTCTTTCTTTGCCGACAAAATCTGTTCGATTGACTCCGGCATTGATCCGTTACTCCCAACCATGAAATCAGGCAGAATTAAATCGGTGTTGGTTTGAGCAAAATATATCTTCAACAAATGATACAGCACTTTAGCTGAAAAGCGTCGTTTTACAAAAACCAATGTTCGTGCTTGTTTGGCACGGTGTGTACGATATGATTCCTCCAGATGCTTGATCAGCTGCCGGGCTTTTAATGATGAGAATCTAGTCAATTGTTCCTGGGCGGACATTCCGCTCATTAGCTTCACAATTTTATGACGCATACTCTCACAAACTGTTATAGAAAAGAAGTCGGGATCTAAAACAACTCTGTGTAAAATTTAAAAAATACTTACATGTTATACATGATCTCAACAATAATCTTAGATATGAGCTGTCCGACTCTCGTTTGTCTAGTTCAAACTGTACAATAAGACCGAGTATTGCTATTGAAGCACCGTATAGTCCCAGATCCTCAAGTTGGTAGAGAAATTCGTTGAAATACTTCCTGATCTGCTTTTTAGGCTTTGGAAGATCACGCTCAAGTGATTTATTCTGATTCAAATATTTAGGCAAATGAAAATCCGCTACGGATTTAATAAAAATGTTCACATTTTGTATTATATCGCACATCACAGGAGACTTCGGACATACAGTGAACGATAATAAGTTTTCGATAGGATTAGTTGAAAACTTACAGACCTCAGTGTAATCATCGTAACTACCAACGGTAGCAATCGTAGCTAAGAACGTATTTTCAAGCCGTTCTAGCTCTTCTTTCACTACGTCTACTGATTTGATTTGTTTGTACAGGAGCATTCCTGAGAGACCGATTACACGGGGTTGATCCGATTTTGGCACACGCAAAAATTGTTCCATTATTCCATGCATCGGATGCTCTCCAACACCATGGTGACACTCGTCGAATATGAGCAAGTTAATATGTTTGATTGATAGATAACCGTGTTTCAGAACATCCAACAAAATTTGGCAGGTACAAATTATGATCTGTTTAAAGAGAACATTGAATAAGCATTTTAAGGAAATAGTAAAATTTTAATAATCCAAAAAACCTTAAACTCTGCAAATTCCTTCAGCCATTGATCTTGTTTCCAAGTGTCGACATTACGATCGCTCGTGTATATAGACGTGTCGTACTGGACGTTTCGCCCGATGAATTCTGCTTGCTGTTTAGCTAGAGCTACTGTGTTAACGATAAAAAAGGTACGCTTACCTCCTTGCAGTAGAGGCCTAAAATAATTTTAACAAATGAAACTGAGTTTAGAGACCAATTTTAGATTTAAGTTCTCGCACCCACCGAATGGGGCGTATACAAATTTGAAAATTATGTTTTCAAGCGATGTACATCCAATTTATCAACTACAAAGCTAATCGTGATCACGATGTAGAATTTACACTGGTTGCGACAATTTTCTATGTGTGAGTGAGATTGTCATTTTTTGTCTAAAAAAACAGGAAGATGTGAGGAAGAAAAATGTAAACATCGGCCGTTGCAGGATTATTCAACGAAACACGTCCAGCGATAGCGAAAAAAATACCTGAGAAGTGTAGACGTGTCTAAGAAGGCTCTTTTTAGCACGCGCTCAAGAAATTTTTTTTTGTTAGAATCTATGAAAAAGAAATAAATATAATCGTGTTTATGTTTGAAAAGTGAGGAATATAGTTGTCGTGCAATTTCTCACGTTTCTTTCTATTAGCGGCCATTACACGAGAATTATTTATGTCATTTTTAATGATTACTACACACAAAAAACGTTGGTTAATTTAAGAAGATCATTGGTAAACTTGAGAGCCTTCGTTGGTTATTTTTTGCAGAGAGTAAAAACTATCAATTTAAGAGTTAAAAAACTTTTATTTTAAAATTGTTTCAGCATTGAGTATCAATACGAATCAAAACTACAGTCCATATTACTTTCAGTTACATATTATTGATCCCAGTGGGAACTTTCCACGTTTTGGACGAATGCACTTGCGAAAAACTATGAACTATGAGTGATGAAACATCGAACAAACTGTTCGAAAAAATGATGATCGGCCGAACCGTTCGAAATACGAAATGAACAATGTATCACGAATTTATGAATAAAGATGTAATGAGTGACGAAAGTGTCAGTAACAGTGAACAACAAGATTACACTACACCGTTGCGAAGGATCAGTGTTCTTACTTTATGGAATTTAGTGGAAGTGTTGGCGGGATCTGGAGTACATGTATCGAAACAGAAACTTTCTATCACAGCAGAAAAACGAGTAGAAAGCAAAAATGGAGCAACAAAAATTGGATAAGTTGCTAGATACTTTGACGGATCGTCGTGATGTAATAATGGAAAATATGATGAGAATACAAGCATCCCTTGCACAAGAAACCGTCCACAGCATTCATTACCTTAATCTGCAACATGAAACGATCCGACGATGTTATAATGAATACGAAAAGGTTTATTCCGAGACTAGTGGTCTTGTCCCGAAGGACATGAAAGCTGATGTACGTGCCAAATATTTGAATTTCGAGCGACTGTGAAAATCTAGACTATGATCGCAGGTGTTCAGCGAATGGAATTAGCACCTACTCCTCAGAATGTGGGTTAATCAAATGTTTCCCGAGCGCAAGCAGTTAACGCAGTTCCACATCTACAAGTACCGTTACCCACTTTCGACGGGAACTGGTACTCGTTCAAATGTATGTTCCAGACGATTATGAATCGGTATCCCAGTGAATCACCAGCAATCAAACTCTACCATCTACCATCTGATCTGATGGAATTTGTAAGAGAACGAAGCCGCGTTCTGCACCAATTAAGCAGTCACAGTCAACCGCAACAGTCGCAGCTTGCTGTAAATTCGAAACAACATAAAGTTTTTGTACAAACAACGAAGGAAGCATGCAGCTACTGTTCCGGTACGCACTTTATTTACAAATGCTCGGATTTCAAGAAGTAACCAGTAACAGAACCATTCGGGATTATCAAGCAAAGGGGTAAAAAACGGATAAGGTGTGCCCTAGTTGTAGTAAACGTCATCATACTCTTCTACACCAGGTTTGCGAACGTCCGGATACTTCTGTGAAGCGAAATGATAGTAGTCACTCATCTAGTTCAGCTGATCCTGTTCCAGCCGAAAATATGGCCAATTCCGAACAACGCACGGTAAGCTGTTGTACACAAACAACAATGAAGCACATCTTCCTGTCTACGGCGATGGTGTTAGTATCTGGTTCCGATAAGGTTGTGACAACTTGTCGAGCACTGCTGGATTGCTGTTCGGAGTCCAATGTTATCACCGAAAAGTTAGCAGCGAAGCTGAAAATGGTACCGATGGAGTTGGATCCACCGATAGTGATATGTTGTCTGAACAACATGAAAACGACGACGAATAAGTTGATACAAACAAAAGTTTCATCTCGTGATGGAAAATACAATACAATGCTGGATTTTTTTGGTAACCTCTGCTATCACCGAGCTACCGACAAGAAAGTTCGAAACGCAGCTGTGACCTCTGGCACCTGCAATATAACTAGCTGATCTTACGTTCAATGTACCAGCCAATATCGACATGATTATCGGTGCTGAAGTTTTTGATGACGTTCTCAAAAAGGGACGTATGAAGCTTGGGTAAGTTTACCTATGTTAGCAGAGAGTAAGCAGATTGGTTAGAAACATATTTGTCAAATGAACATCACTTATGAGGAACTCTATCCCGGCTTTGGGAACTTGGAACATGCTACACAACCACTATGATAACCGCAGCAGAGCTTGCTGTGGAAAAACACTTTGAAGATACTCACATCCGTGGCAAGGATGACCGCTATATTGTGAGGATTCCGTTCAATAATCTCAAGGGTCAACTAGGTTACTCCTTCGATAATACCAGGCGAAGATTTGGGAAGCTGATGGTCAGTTTCACCAAAAATCCACAAAGACCAATTCTAGCGCTACGACAAAGGTTAGAGTCGTGTTCGACGCTTCAGCGGCATCCAGATCCTTGAACAGTACACAGTTAGTAGGACCAACGGTACAGAGCGACCTGGTTACGATCATCTTGCGGTTCCTCACTCATCAGATAGAGTTGACCGGCGATATTCCGAAGATGTACAGTCAGGTACAAGTACATGAAGCTGACAGGAAGTTTCAGAGAATCCTATGGGTAAACGAGATGAACTATGGCGATTGCAACTTGACTGGGAAGATGAACTCTCTGAGGATCAGATGGCAATTTGGCTGTCATTTCGTGAACAGTTGGTATCAGTACGCAACATTAAGAAGAAGCGATGTTTCATTCCATGTGACGTCACACGAATCGAGCTACACGGCTTTTGTGACGCGTCGAGGCGCGCCTACGGTGCTTGCGTTTACATACGAAGTGAATTCCAAGACGGATCGATCAACGTTCAGCTTTTTCAAGAGTTTCTCCACTGAAACCAGTAACTATACCGAAGCTTGAGGCGTGCTAGCACAGCTTACCCAGAAGACGACGAAGGCACTAAATGTAAACTTTGACAGTGTTTCTCTTTGGTCAGACTCACAAATCGTTCCAAGCTGGCTGAAGAAATCTCCGGTGGCATTAAATGAATTTGTTTGCAATCGTGTTGTGAATATTGTTGAGCTTACGCAGAACTATCAATGGTAACATGTGAGATTGCAGAACAATCCAGCTGATGCGTTGTCAAGAGGAGAGTTACTTTTGGAAAATGAACGTTGGTGGAGAGGGTCGCCAGAACTGTGGCAACCTGGCATTTCTGTAGTTTCTACAATAGCGGTACTGAAGGACGAAGAGCTACCGGAAATTTAAGTATCGAAGCAAGTTCTGATTTCAACGGAGTGGCAACCGCCGTTCAATTTTACAAGGCTGGGCTGTTTCAAGCGCTTACAACGGGTGTGGGCGTACATTCGGCGTTTCATTTCCAATGCACGATCAAAAGTCAGAAATACTGAACCCCTATCAGCGAACGAGATAGATGAAGCTACTAGTACTATTTTCAAACTAGTCCAGAGGCATGCTTTTCCTGACTTGCAGAAACAGTGGAAGGCGAAATCGATGAAACGGAATTTCTAAAACTGGTGTCGACTACGCTTGACCGTTCAGGCGGGGGGAGGGGGGGGTTGTGCTGAAACGTTCATAGGAGCGTTGCAGCGTTTTGTCAGTCGCCGCGGTCTTCCAAGTGATGTCTACTTCGAAAATAGAACCGATTTAAGGAATTCATTGCGAGTATAGAACCTCACACTCCTTCCAAAACTATCTGGAGTAAACTGAAAAAACTTAATCGAAGCAAATATTCTACTGATGAAGTTCTCGCACACGTAGATATAAACATGTATGGCCCAGGAATTCCTTGACAAATTCTTCCCTTACGAACCCTTATCAGAAATACAACCAAGTTTTACACCCTATTATGATATAGTTACTGTGGAAATCTGGGATAGATTTCTGTTCAGGAAAACCACTCCCACTGCACCAGGTCCAGGTGAGATATCGTACAGCATGTTATGGCTGTTAAACTATTATGTGAATCAAATCATTATCAACGATCTCAACAAAATATAAAAAAACTAACGAAATATAATTCAATTTGAGGTCCATTAAAGTGGTTGCTATTCCCAAACCAGGAAGAAATTCGAAACAAATAGATAGTACAAGATCGGTATCCATGATAAACTGCTGTCAGAAAATACTCAACGTAGGTATTTTAGCAAAACTTCAGCAAAAACTAGAACAGAACCACACTCTACCTGATCTTTCTTTCGACTTCCGAAAAGAACGTTCAACCATTAGTTGTAAACAACAGAACAATTCAATTACAGGAAGGAAAACAACAATTAATGCGATATATACATCAGGGACTCCCACAAGGTGACGTACTTTCACCCACACTATGCAATGTGTATACAGCAAAACTTCATAGCATACAAATCGAAGGTATAACACTAGTGCAATACGCTGATGATTTCTCAATAACCATAGATACTCGATACAACAAGTGAATGAAAGAGGTAACCTTTTCATGCAAGGATTTTCACAATGCGCGAAAGAACTTAACTTTACAATCAACGGACAGAAAACCAATTTCGATTCTATTTCTGAATAGCCCGAAAGAAATGAAGATATCAATCGAAAACGAAGTTATTGAAGCAGTTAAATCTCACAGATGTTTGGGAGTTCTGATCGATAAGTCACTACGCTTTGGATCTCACGTCAGATAACTAACTCGGAAGATGACTGATCGTTTGAACATGCTCAAAGTAATTAACGGAATCGTTTTGTAGATATGGAGCCTATCCAGAAACGCTAGGTATAGCATAGCCTTGGTTAGAATTTTTAAATTTCGCACTCAGCCCATCAGTGCGTCAGCAGTTTATGTTGAACTGCCAACGCCACCTAACGGTTCAAAATAAACCGCTGAGCAGACGTGAAGTATTTGCTATTTACAAATCACTTATTTGCACCGAAGCGCTATGTCTATCCTGAAGTGCCGCAAGAACAAAACAAATTGACGGCATACTGCCCGTCAACAGATTGTAGTCATTTTCATGTTTGGTACCTCATGTGTACCGTTTTGTGCTAAAATGCACATGACTAATTCTAATTTTTACGTTTACGTTACATTTTACGTTTTTAAGTTTTGTAGAAAATTTGGCACTTTGCTTCGGTGCAAATAAGTGATTTGTAAATAGCTAGATTTTCTGTTTGGATACAAATGCGCCTAGAAACCCTAGAAAAATCAGCGTTATTCTGCGATTGAGAAAACAGCTGACGATCACTGTTACATGTTTCAAAACATGTCCTCAATGATCTCAAGACCATACAAATGAGAAGACGTATCTGTGAATGCCACCCTAAAGAAAGGAACACAGACAAAAAAGTACGAATGTGTTATGTCAGAGACATAACTGGATTTCATGAATACGAATAAAACTGACATTCTTTTTGTCTTTCTCATATAGAAATGTTATGCAACCACTGTGAAAACCGACTTTTGAACCGAGGCCCGGAGGGCCGATTGTCATATATAATTCGACTCAGTTCGTCGAGTACGCAAAATGTCTGTGTGTGTGCGTGTGTGTATGTGTGTGTATGTAACGTTTTTTTGCACTAACTTTTTTCGGAGTTGGCTGAACCGATGTTCACAAACTTGGATTCAAATGAAAGGTATTGTGGTCCCATACAAAATTCTTAAATAGTATTTAGATCCGACTCCCCGTTCCGGAATTATGGGGTAAAATGTGCAAAAATTATGAGAATAAATGCACCAACTTTTTTCGGAGATGGCTAAACCGATTATCACAAACTTAGATTCAAATGAAAGGTCTTGTGGTCCCAAAAAAAAATTTCTGAATATTATTTGGATCCGACATCTGGTTCCAGAATGAAACTCTAAACGTTCATTTTACCCCAAATTTCCTTTTTATACTACTTTGTATTCAAGCTTAACTATGTAACATAAAACCGAAGAACTTGCAGAAGAGCGAATAGAATTTTTCTGATGTAAAAAAGTCTAACAAATCGATTGCATATAGTTTTAATGACAGCAGAAAACCCGTTTTACCCCATTTATTTTCTAGTTATAATATTCAGTTGAAATATGATTTACAATCCAAAAGCAGATCCAATACGATCTATCAATATTGGTTCATATTACGTACAAAACATCTGTGATCCAATCAAACATAGTGGGAATGACAGTACTAGCCTGTTTAACCCGTTTTACCCCAATTTATATCAAAAGTGGTATTTCTGGCTAAACTTTCTTTCGCGTACCGAAAGCAGGCTGATTGCGGTTGATAAAAATCGATACTACCAAGAAAGGCGTATGAACCGCAATGACCGCAAGAATCTTATTATACCGTTTACCCCAATCTATTTCATAAGTCGTATCAATCTGTCGTAGACGAATCACTGTCAGCAGAAGACACTGACGATACTGATGAGTGGTGATAAGAAAATAGAGAAAGGGTTATCTGTGCAAAAAACGAAAGAATGGAAACATATTTTTTACTTTAATTTTTTTTAATAATAGTTTTCGAAGTAAAGTTAGAAAACGAGGAATTGGAGCAAAACGGGCATGATAGTGATGCGGATCTTCTAACTACCATAAATCGATTGCATAAGAAATACTAACTTTAAAAATATTTGCTAAGGTTTTTATAAAATTATTGAGCAACGTCGCGTTTTTGATCGTTTTTTCCCCACTGTGCAACGAGTAGATTTGGAAGATCAGAAGTGAAAATAACCTGAAGTGTGCGATCAGTTAAAAATTTTGAATCATTTTGATCAAATAAATAGGAAACTGGAAATCAGACATTTTTGCTATTAAACCTTTGTGCCAAACACTGTCGAATGCTTTTTCTATGTCTAGAAGAGCAACTCCAGTGGATAACCCAGAAGATTTATTTGCTTTTATCATGTTCGTTACTCTGACAAGTTGATGAGTAGTTGAATGTTCATGACGAAATCAACTGCTCTGGTAAAAAAATTGAATTCTCATTTATATGAGACATCATTCTCAACAAGATAATTTTTTCAAAAAGTTTACTGATAGAAGAAAATAAGCTAATTGGTCGATAACTTGATGTTTCTGCTGGGTTTTTATCAGGTTTGAGGATAGGAATTACTTTAGCGTTTTTCCATCTTTTTGGGAAGTAAGCTAATGAAAAACACTTGTTGAAAATTTTAACCATGAATCTCAAAGCAACATTTTTAATAAGAATATTAAAAATTCCATCATTACCAGGAGCCTTCATGTTTTTATGTTTCCTAATGATTGGTTTAATTTCATCAAAATTCGTCTCAATAATGTCATATGGTAATAACACTTGAGTTGAAATATGATCATATTTCAGCGAGACTTCATGTTCAATAGGACTCACAACGTTCAAATTAAAATTGTGGACACTTTCGAACTGCTGAGCAAGTTTTTGGGCTTTTTCGCCATTTGTAAGATGTATTTGATTTCCTTCCTGGAGAGCAGGAATTGGTTTCTGAGGTTTCTTAAGAACATCAGAAAGTTTCCAGAAAGGTTTAGAATATGGTTTAATTTGTTTAACTTCTTTAGCGAAATTTTCATTTCGCAAAAGAGTAAATCTATGTTTAATTTCTTTTTGTAAATCCTCAACTATGTTTTGCAGATTTCTAGCTTCGATAATGTAACGATTCAAATTATCTATTGCTGTGTCGATGTCCGCAGAATTTTCTAGAATAGTTTTATTGAATATAGAACTAATTGGATTAATTAGAGCTTCGTTGGAAAGTCTGAACGTTACACGAAGATGATCTGAGTCAAAATCAGCTTGTGTAATCGGTTCATTACAAATGTGACTTTGATCTGTTAGAACCAGATTAATTGTAGAAGGACAGCATCATTCAATCTGTCTCAAGGTTGTGCTAACGCCAAGGGATATATATTATTATTATTATTATTACACGCAAGATGTGTATGTGTATGATTGTTAGATTCTGCACTTGTAGTTACGAAACTCTAAGCCAATAGAAGATCAGTTGCAATCTCACATCGATCATCGTCGGCAAACCCCCGGCTAGAAAGCAAACGTAATTTCCATTCGCAGAACGGAAGCAACTCGTCGAAGCGCGAACGGAAAAATCCCTCAATAGAAGTAAGACAAGCACATGGTCATTGTCATCTGCGACAGATGAATAATCGTTCAAATTTAGGGCTATTCTTTGGACCGCTTCTCTCTTGGATTCATCGCACCGGGACAAGGCCGCACTGTCAAACACTGTGACCAATGGGTTGAACATCAAGCAAGATTGCGAAGTTAAGTTCAGTTACGACCATTGCGGAAGTTTGTACATCGGACTCGGTCAAGTAAAATATTCTTAAGAGGGGTAAGGAGCTGGAAGTTTGACTCGCAGGAGGACGAGGAATAAGAGCGGAAATGTGGTGCATGAAATAAGATCGGTGAAGAAGTGAAAGGGCCTATGAAGTAAAAACTTTGTACAGATAGGAAGAGTAGAGAAATAATGCATAGAGCTGGCCAGTTTGAAGAAAGAAAGTAGGAATGTGGAGAAAGGAAGAAGAAAGCACTGTCTTGTGAGGTTATGGTGAGGGCTGATGACGGAATGCAAATGCATAAAATGACACACCGACTTTGTTTGATTTTGCTTGAGCAAGCCTGGACTAACAGCGTTTGAGGCTTTATACCACGCGAAAGGTCTGCTTTCATTGCCGATGTCTCTTCCTGACGAATGAAGTCCAGATTAGAGCAGGACCTGAGCGTTTCACGCTTTATACTTGATTTGTTCTGAAGCACTAGAAGAAATGAACGATTTGCAATCAAAGTTTACCTTTTATACTCCCCAGTAGATAATCGGAACTGATATGTGCATGACTACCTCAAAACCGTCGTCCGGGTGCGAAAAAGGCAAGCAAGCGTGTTGAATTTTCCACATTATTTCCAACAGTTTAAGAAAACTTTGTTTTTCAGTTTTTTTTTTTTTTTTTTTTTTTAAATAACTATTTATTGGAATATGAGTTAAAATTAAATTATTAAGATTTAAATTGGGTGTTCAGCCACAAGTGGTGACTTTTCAGCCCTGTTATATATATATATATATGATTTGGTTATTACCATGAAGACATCATTTGCTTCCGCAATTCTGAGATTTTTGTGTAGGGAAAATTCTAAACCTACTTGTATTGTGTAATGGGGAAAAGGAACTTATATACTAACTTACTAACTAATACAGAGAGCGAATCGATTCAATTGAAGATTGCATCGATTTTTGTCGGAATTTGCTTATAATATTATGTGACATTACATCTAATGGTTCTATATTTGTGAGTCTGTGTAACTCATTTGTACTAAACCAGGGAGGACGCTTCAGAATCATTTTCAGAATTTTATTCTGAATCCTTTGAAGCGTTTTCTTCCTGGTGGAACAACAGCTTGACCAAATTGGTACCGCATAAAGCATGGCTGGTCTGAAAATTTGTTTATAAATTAACAATTTGTTTTTTAGACAGAGCTTGGAATTTCTGTTTATAAGAGGATATAAACATTTAATATATTTATTACACTTTGCCTGGATTCCTTCAATGTGATCCTTGAAAGTGAGTTTTTTGTCATACGTTAAACCTAAGTATTTAGCTTGATCAGACCATGTCAATTCCAAGCCATTCAATTTGAGAATGTGATTATTGTTTGGTTTAAGAAAAGAAGCTCTTGGCTTGTGAGGAAAGATAATTAATTGCGTTTTTGCTGCATTTGGTTTAATTTTCCATTTTGACAGATAATCACTGAAAATATTTAAACTTCTTTGTAGGCGACTGCAGATCACTCTTAGATTTCTACCTGTGGCTAACAGACTTGTGTCGTCACAGAATAGCGATTTCTGACAACCAACGGGTAGATTTGGAAGATCAGAAGTGAAAATATTATACAAGATTGGAGCTACACTCGAACCCTGCGGAACACCGGCTCGTACGGGTAGCAATTCAGATTTACAATTCTGATAGCTAACCTGAAGAGTACGATCAGTTAAATAATTTTGAATCATTTTGATCAAATAAATAGGAAACTGGAAATCAGACATTTTTGCTATTAAACCTTTGTGCCAAACACTGTCGAATGCTTTTTCTATGTCTAGAAGAGCAACTCCAGTGGATAACCCAGAAGATTTATTTGATTTTATCATGTTCGTTACTCTGACAAGTTGATGAGTAGTTGAATGTTCATGACGAAATCCAAACTGCTCTGGTAAAAAAATTGAATTCTCATTTATATGAGTCATCATTCTTAACAAGATAATTTTTTCAAAAAGTTTACTGATAGAAGAAAGTAAGCTAATTGGGCGATAACTTGATGTTTCTGCTGGGTTTTTATCAGGTTTTAGGATAGGAATTACTTTAGCGTTTTTCCATCTTTTTGGGAAGTAAGCTAATGAAAAACACTTGTTGAAAATTTTAACCAGGAGTCTCAAGGCAACATCGGGAAGATTTTTAATAAGAATATTAAAAATTTCATCATTACCAGGAGCCTTCATGTTTTTAAGTTTTCTAATAATTGATTTAATTTCATCAAAATTCGTCTCAATAATGTCATCGTGTGATAACACTTGGGTTGAAATATGATCATATTTCAGTGAGACTTCATTTTCAATAGGACTCACAACGTTCAAATTAAAATTGTGGACACTCTCAAACTGCTGAGCAAGTTTTTGAGCTTTTTCGCCATTTGTAAGAAGTATTTGATTTCCTTCCTTGAGAGCAGGAATAGGTTTCTGAGGTTTCTTAAGAACCTTAGAAAGTTTCCAGAAAGGTTTAGAATATGGTTTAATTTGTTCAACTTCTTTAGCGAAATTTTCATTTCGCAAAAGAGTAAATCTATGTTTAATTTCTTTTTGTAAATCCTTAACTATGTTTTTCATAGCAGGATCACGAGAACGTTGATATTGTCGTCGACGAACATTCTTCAACCGAATGAGCAGTTGAAGATTGTCATCGATGATAGGAGAATTTAATTTAGTTTGAGCTTTGGGAACTGAAAGATTTCTAGCTTCGATAATATAATGATTCAAATTATCAATTGCTGTGTCGATATCCGCAGAATTTTCTAAAATAGTTTCATGATCCACATGATTTTCAATGTGAGATCTGTAATCCAACCAATTAGCTCTATGATAGTTGAAAATAGAACTAATTGGATTAATTATAGCTTCGTTGGAAAGTCTGAATGTTACAGGAAGATGATCTGAGTCAAAATCAGCATGAGTAATCGGTTCACTACAAATGTGACTTTGATCTGTTAGAACCAGATCAATTGTAGACGGGTTTTTCACGGAAGAGAAACAAGTAGGATTACTGGGATGAAGAACTGTAAAGTAACCAGCTGAGAGTTGATTATGAAGTATTTTACCATTACTGTTATTTTGCCTACAATTCCACTGGACATGCTTAGCATTTAAGTCCCCTATTACGAAAAATTTTGATCGATATCTTGTAAGTTTTTGCAAATCGCCTTTAAAGAAATTTAATTGTTCGCCGGTGCATTGGAATGGCAAATATGCTCCAGCGATGAAATAAATTCCATGAATGGTTTCAACTTCGATTCCCAAGCTTTCAATAACTTTAGTATTGAAAGAAGGTAAAATTCGATGTTTAATTTGCCGTTGGACAAAAATGGCAACTCCACCACCAATTCCAGTAAACCTGTCAAATCGATGAACCACATAATGTGGATTACTTTTCAATTTTACATTTGGTTTAAGAAAAGTTTCTGTCACAATGGCAATATGAATTTTGTGAACTTTGAGAAAATTATAAAATTCATCTTCACTCGATTTCAAAGATCGAGCATTCCAATTTAAAATATTCAAATAATTATTTAACATCACTGTTAAATTTTAAATTCATTATAATATTATTTGCAAATTTCCATCCGATTTGAAATGCTTCAAAAAGTGATGAAGTCGAATTCATTTGGATGATCATTTGAAAAAGTTGATCTTGTAGGTAGATCATTTTTTTTCAGTTATATCGCCTAAATCGACTTCATTTAAAGAAGCGAATGGCATTGAAGGAATATTTGTAGGTAGACTGCCAGACCTATTAATAAATTGTTTTCGTTAGAAGAAGAACTGCAAGGCGGTCCTGTGTTTTGATTATTTACATTAGAAGAAATTGGAGATAGATTTCTACCTAATATACCAGCATAACTGACATTAGAAGTAGATGATGACGAGGTCGATCTACCTGTCAATAAATTGTTTTCGTTAGAAGACGAATTGGCAGGTGCCTTAGAAGAATTTTCAGGTATGTTCTGTAAATTTAAGGTCGTTGATTTGACTTGTTGTCTAAGCGAACGAGCGTTTAAAATTTTTTCCCTGACAGGACATTTCAAATAATTGGATTTATGATTTCCATTGCAATTTGAACATGAAAATTTATCAGTGGTTTCATTCATTGGACAAACGTCTTTCGAATGCGATTTACCACAATTCAAACACCGTATATCCATATGACAATTTTTGGTTCCATGACCGAAGCCTTGGCAACGACGACATTGCGTTAAGTTTGCAATACGATTATGCCGTTTATAATGTTCCCAATGAATTTTAATGTGGGAAATGAAACGTACTTTTTCTAAAGTTTTCAAATTGTTTACATCACTTCGATTGAAGTGTATTAGGTAAAGTTCATGGGAAATTCCAGAGCGTGGTTTAGAAGTACCATTCGCTCTTTTTTTCATAAGTATTACTTGGGAAGGGGCAAAACCAAGCAATTCTTTTAGTTCATTTTTAATTTCATCAATACTTTGATCATTTGATAATCCTTTCAAGACAGCCTTGAAGGGTCTGTCTGATTTTATATCATATGAATAAAATTTATGAAGTTTTTCGGACAAATATCGAATAAGACGTTCGTAATCTTCCAATCCATCCACCAAGACTCGACATTCTCCTCTTCGTCCGATTTGAAATGAGACTTTTACTTCCGGGAGAAAAGTAGAAAGCTCAGTACGGAATGCTTTGAAGTCGGAAATCATCACCGTCACTGGTGGCATAGATTGATGTTTCTTCCCAGAACGACAAGCGTCCATTTTGGGAATTTTTGAAGAATTTTCTTCTATGTCGCTACAATCGGATTCAGGAAGAATCTCGTAAATATTGTTAGACGGCATAGGATCAACGGAAGGGAAATCCGTCCGTTGTCTTTTATTTTTACATTCAGATTCTATAAGATCGTGAATGTTATTAGAAAAATGTTGAATAACGGATTGTGATTTATTCCGTATTGAATTATTTTTAGCCTTAGGCTTGTTGCCTTTCCGGTTGGACGCAGGCATTTTTGAAATTAATGAAATTTTAAATTAAATTAACTAGGCTAAATTAGTCTTCGATTAGACTCCTAGCTAGCCTTAAAAAAAGGCTGATTAATTTCTTAGTCACTCTAATATCACTCTTTGTATCACTTAGTCACTCTAATATCACTCTTTGTATCACTTAGTCACTTAGTTAGTGATTCAGGTAGCCTTGAAAAAGACTGAAGCCTTGAATCAATGAAACTCTAGGTAGCCAGAAAAAAAATTCCAGGAGCCAAGAGCTATACGCGTGCGGTGCGAACGACTGTTCAACACCGACTGTTTGTTTTTCAGTTATTTATGGTTATCTCATGCTGTTGAAAATTTAATCACAAATTCCCGATCATATTTCCGATAGCTTGTAGAAAAAAATATGTTGTTGGGTCAAGTAAATCAAGAAATATTCGCGATAAAGTTCTAACCATTCTTGTGGAGGGTAAATTTTGAAAAGGCGCCCCATAGTAAAGTAAGTCGTATTCACGACAAAAGTACTAAAACAACTACCTTTGTCACTCATACATGGTAAACACAATCGTCGGCAACTTATATTTACCGATGCGTCGACGGACGGTAGAGCGTGTGGGATTGGTGTGTACCATGAGAACTTGAACTTCAGATTTAGTCTTAGATTACAACAAACTGTATGTGTAATATCCTAACACAATACAGCAATTCAGTGGATTCCAGGACATATTGGGCTGAAAGGAAATGAAAGAGCCGATCAACTCGCGAAGCTCGGTATCAACCAGGGCACCAAATGCAAAAATAAAATTTTCTTACATGACTCTTTTAACTATTTCCGCAATATAAGTGAAGAGAAGTCGCAACAACGGTACCTAAAGTACACTGCTGAGCTTGGTAAGAACAGAAAAATTTTTTCAAATACAAAACACTATTCCGTCAAAATTATTGATTCAGTCAAAAGTGTTCAAGCAGACAGGTTATGTTACTGGCTTGTGAGTTAACGACTATCACCGAGTCAAGGCAACTTTAGCTGCAGGTAAACAAAACCCGCTTGCGCCAATTGCAAACGCAGCAAAGGCTGCTGTACAGCCAATATTAGGGCCGCAGAGACAACCACCAGGTATCAGTTCGTATGGTGTACAGTACCGGTTGCGGTGGACAAAACGATTATTGTGTGGTGCTACACAAGAAGCATCACACTTAATCGTCAACAAGAGCTACAACGCTGTATCTAAGGCCAGGTACAGGCAGCGTACACACCAAGCTCAGCGAAGACCACGACGGCAGAGCAACGGATATAAAGGGTGATTTTTTAAGAGCTTGAGAACTTTTTTAAACAATAAAACGCATAAAATTTGCAAAATCTCATCGGTTCTTTATTTTAAACGTTAGATTGGTACATGACATTTACTTTTTGAAGATAATTTCATTTAAATGTTGACCGCGGCTGCGTCTTAGGTGGTCCATTCGGAAAATCCGCTTTTTTATCGACAAATTTTGTTCAGCGATGAGGCTCATTTCTGGTTGAATGGCTACGTAAATAAGCAAAATTGCCGCATTTGGAGTGAAGAGCAACCAGAAGCCGTTCAAGAACTGCCCATGCATCCCGAAAAATGCACTGTTTGGTGTGGTTTGTACGCTGGTGGAATCATTGGACTGTATTTTTTCAAAGATGCTGTTGGACGCAACGTTACAGTGAATGGCGATCGCTATCGTTCGATGCTAACAAACTTTTTGTTGCCAAAAATGGAAGAACTGAACTTGGTTGACATGTGGTTTCAACAAGATGGCGCTACATGCCACACAGCTCGCGATTCTATGGCCATTTTGAGGGAAAACTTCGGAGAACAATTCATCTCAAGAAATGGACCGGTAAGTTGGCCACCAAGATCATGCGATTTGACGCCTTTAGACTATTTTTTGTGGGGCTACGTCAAGTCTAAAGTCTACAGAAATAAGCCAGTAACTATTCCAGCTTTGGAAGACAACATTTCCGAAGAAATTCGGGCTATTCCGGCCGAAATGCTCGAAAAAGTTGCCCAAAATTGGACTTTCCGAATGGACCACCTAAGACGCAGCCGCGGTCAACATTTAAATGAAATTATCTTCAAAAAGTAAATGTCATGTACCAATCTAACGTTTAAAATAAAGAACCGATGAGATTTTGCAAATTTTATGCGTTTTATTGTTTAAAAAAGTTCTCAAGCTCTTAAAAAATCACCCTTTAGAACACAGCAAATTTGAAATAGTTGGAGCGAGCTTCACGCCGAGTACCTGTGGAAAGCAGAAAGCGACTAACAGATAGATCTATAATTGTATTTGATTTCACTTCAAAGTATATTTTCGTTCATATTATTCAGTTGAGAGCAATTATTTGAACATATTTATGTAATGGATGATCTAATGGATGAGACTTAGGGAGATCCATCTCTGCCACCAGGCGAAAATTTAACGGATCCTAACTCGCATAGAACGAAGTTTTACAATGAAACTTCTGCGGGCCCATGGATAGTCTATTTTCGGCGTAAAATGAAGACATTAAATTTATTTTATATATCTAAAGAATTGACATCACGATTTCCCGCTACCAAAAAGGCGGGTGGGTAATTTCAGAGACATAACTGGATGTCGTGAATACGAAAAAACTGACACGCTCCCATCACTTTTCCAAATACCAGTTAGTTGATTGATTGCATGAATTGTGCAAGCTTTCTCCTTTTTCACTAATAGAGTTTGAAGCGATGCACTTACATTAAAGTACAGATTAGTTACATTAAACAGCTACTATTCTACAACTATATATTCCAAACTTGAAACAATTCCTTTTTAATTTGCTGTAGTTTATTATTATTGAAGCTATGAAGTTCGAAGATATCAGATTCTTCTTGAAATTTCAGTACGAGACATATGCAATGGCCTGGTCTGAAATGCATCGACGATCTTTGGTATGCAAGAGTAATTTTAATAATAATAATAATGATAATAGTAACAAATAATAAAAATACAGATTAAGCTGTATATATATATATATATATATATATATATATATATATATATATATATATATATATATATATATATATATATATATATATATATATATATATATATATATATATATATATATATATATATATATATATATATGTATATATATATATATATATATATATATATATATATATATATATATATATATATATATATATATATATATATATATATATATATATATATATATATATATATATATATATATATATATATATATATATATATATATATATATATATATATAAATATATATATATATGTTTTGATAAAACATTGTTTTTTAATGGGTAAAAAACACCGTGCAAGCGAAACAATGGATTAAAAAATGTTATCCGGATTCTTGTACATCAAAAGCAATGATTTGTCGGTGGTTCGCCGAGTTTAAACGTGGTCGTACCGACACAAATGACGCGGAACGCTCGGGTAGACCTGTGGAAGCCGTTACACCGGAAAGTGTGAGTGAAGTGACAAAAATTATAATGAAAGATCGTAAAGTGAAGCTCCGTGAGATTGCTGAGATGACACAGATATCATATGGAAGTGTATTTACTATCCTTCATGAAAAATTGAGCATGAAAAAGGTTTTTTAATTTCCATCGTGATGAAACTTTTGGTTGGAAATATTGAGAATCAATCAGTGCTCAGAAAATGGTAGGAAAGCGACAAAATTCAACTAGTTCTTTAGGCTGATCTTTAGCACCTAAAAGTGCTTTGAATGGGCCTGGACTTTTTGGCTGCCTTTCTACCGGTTTTCGGCGCCATCGTGCTGACGGTGTCTCGTACGTTCAAAGTAGCTGCTTTAACTTAAATGACGCTATTTCTCACATCACATTTCATTTTATACCTGCTACTGGCAGCGGTATACGGACAGCCCCTTTGTTAAAATACCTTTCCTGTTCGCAGAACGGGAAACAGTGAGACGATATAAAAGAGAGGGTTAGTAGAGCGGCAGCCAGTAATCAGCGATGTCAGATCTACGGAAATCTCCGTAGATCTACGGATTCGGATCTGTAGACAAAATCTACGGAAATTGGAGTTTTTCTACGGAAATTACCATTTATCAACAACGGAAATTAGTTTTGTCTGGCGAGCAAAAATAAAAGCTTTTCACCGTAAGAGCTTCCGAGAAAAATGCAAATCTACGGAAATGACACTAGTACTATCTGGCATCGTTGCCAGTAATACTGAATTGGATGCCTAGCTGTTAACAGCATCTTGTGGAATTTTAAGCAGAAACACGCACACAGGAGGAACAGTTAAGGAGAAGGCAAAGTCCCGCTCGAACCGTGCTGGTCTGCAGTTCCCAGTTGGCAGAATCCATCCGGAAGGGAAACTACGCCGAGCGTGTCAGTGCCGGTGCACCGATCTATCTGGTGGCAGTGATGGAGTACTTGGCTGCTGAAGTGTTGGAATTGGCCGGTAACGCTGCCCGTGACAACAAGAAAACGAAAATCATCCCTCGCCATCTGCAGCTGGCCATCCGTAACGACGAGGAGTTGAAAAAAACTCGGTCCTTTTAAGGACGACAATATCTCTGTGATAAAGAAATATTTAAGATTGCTTTAAGTTTAGCCAGTTCTGATACGCCTGGAAAGTAGAATGCGTAAATCAAGTGGAAACCTTTGTTCTAACAATTTGTTCATTTTTGTTTTCGGCCGAATACTAAAGTATTCACGACAAAAATACACATTGATCTGTATACATGGCAACTCTGTTTCGCACGGCATATTTGTATACTAGTATAAAGATGTGTTCAACATCATCACTTTCGCTTTAGCATTGACGTTCGTAATTGAATGTATCAGTGACGGTGCAAATTTTTTAAACTTCTCGTGTGTGTCTTGTTTCGGCAACAGTTGCTCGGAAAATGGTAGGAAAGCGACAAAAATCAACTAGTTCTTTAGGATGATCTTTAGCACTTAAAAGTGCTTTGAATGGGCCTTGCTGGACTTTTTGGCTGCCTTTCTACCGGTTTTCGGTGTCATCGTGCTGACGGTGTCTCGTGCGTTTAGAGTAGCTGCTTTAACTTAAATGACGCTATTTCTTACATCACATTTCATTTTATACCTGCTACTGGCAGCGGTGTACGGACAGCCCCTTTTCCTGTTCGCAGAACGGGAAAAAGTGAGACGACAGGTTCTCGTTGTTGCTCTCGCGTGTCTTGTTTCGGGAACAGTTGCTCAGCAAATGGTAGGTAAAATGAACCACTCAACTTTTATATGGATGCTCTTGTATAGATGCAGACATCTCGCGTTCTGATTGACTGGTGCTGTCATAGGTTAAATCAAACAGGTTTTTCAATAGTGTACTATTGAAAAACTTCAATGTTGTTGCAATACACGTTCAAGTTGAAAATTTTCGATTCTATTGGTAGTTAGATTATATAAATCCTTCCACAGATCACTGAGCTATGAGCTTTCAAAATACGAGAAAGGCAAACGCGCCTTATGAATTATCCTCTTTGATACTCGTATAAACCAAACATTTCAGAAAAGTTTAATTTTGAACTATTTGAGATTATGTCACACAACTGAAAATTTTATCATAAAATTGTGATCATATTTCCGATGGCATGTAGATGGCATGATGTTCACGATCAAAAACTTATCACTCTCTGAGAGGGTAAATTTTGAAAAGGCGCCCCATAGTAAAGTAAGTCGTATTCACGACAAAAGATAGTAAGAGTCCATGAAGACAAGATCCGCGTTGTAGTCGATTCCTTAAAGCAGGCTAACGAGATTGTTTGTGAATTATTTACCCGCGATCATCGCGTATATATTTCTTAGAAAGACGTTGAAATAGACGGTGTTATCACCGAAGCGGGTCTTTCGGTTAAAGAGTTGCTTGAGCATGGAGTTGGACGTTTTAAAAACTCTATGCTTGAGGGAGTAAGGATACTCGAGTGCAAGCAATTGTACTCAGCATCTTTTGAAAAAGAAAACAAAACTTATCGACCTTCAGATTCGTTTCGAGTGACATTCGCTGAATCTGCCTTGCCTAGCCATGTCCACATCGATAGAGTATGTCTTCCTGTTCGGCTTTTCATACCAAATGTTATGAATTGCACGAACTGCAAATATTTTGGCCACACAGCTACTTACTGTAGTAATAAGTCGAAATGTATTAAGTGTGAAGGGCCCCATAAGAACAACGATTGCAGTAAAGAAATTCAAATTGTATTTGTATGAATGTATTTATTGTGGGGAGAGTCCTCATGATGATCTTTCAGTATGCGATGCATTTAAGTTGCGTAATGACAAAATGAAGCTTTCTTTAAAAGCACGGTCTAAGCGCACATATGCAGAAATGCTTAAAACGATTATTTATGTCCCACCTTTGGAAATCGAAAACGGTTTTTCAAATCTTGCGGAGCCAGAGAAATCTGACTCTGACGGAAATAGTGAAGATACCTGGTTTGTCACTCCTCAAGGGTCTGTTGAGAGGAGATTAACAAACCACAAAATACCAAAAAGACACCGTAATTTTAGGTGTCTTTTTTGGTATTTTGTGGTTTGTTAATCTCCTCTCAACAGACCCTTGAGGAGTGACAAACGAGGTATCTTCACTATTTCCGTCAAAAAAAGATCCCCGTGTTAAATCTAAAAAGCCAAATTTAAAACTAAAAACTGTGCTTCCTGGTTTGTCAAATTCACAAACCAATCCAGGAACTAGCACAACAAAAGTCAATAATTCAGTGGGCTCCGTTCCACAGCCACCATCAGGATTACTGAAATTTTCGGGAAATTGTAGAATGGATTTTCGCAGCATTCAATATTTCTGAACCTCTAAAGACTATCATAACGGCATTTCTTACAATAGCTAGAACTTTTTTGAAACAGTTATCAGCTCAATGGCCAGTTCTTTCAGGTTTCGTATCATTTGATCGATAATTTATCATCCGCCGCAAATGATTCAAACACTGTCCTGAAGTGGAATTGTCGAAGCATCATGCCAAAACTTTTCATTTAAAGTTTTGTTGCATAGTCAAAAATGTTATGTATTTGCTTTGTGCGAAACATGGCTTTCATAAAACATAGCCTTAAATTTTAATGACTTTAACATTATACGTCTCGATAGAGACTCCCCGTATGGTGGAGTGCTTTTAGGAATTAAGAAATGTTATTCCTTTTATAGATTAAACATTTCTTCGACTTCTAGAAAGAAGTTGTTGCTTGTCAAATAAACATTAAAGGAAAGGACATTTGCATTGCTTCAGTATATATTTCTCCAAGAGAACCAAGTACAAGAACATACTTCGGGCCAAGAAATGCAGCTATTGGAAAAATTTTGTCGAAGGTTTGTCAAGAGAAACCTCAATGAGCACTCTTTGAAATACGGTGAGTCGAATAAGTAATCGTAACGTAGGAAATGAAAGTGAGGAATACTCGAACCGATGGATATTTGATTATGCGAGGAAAGTTTATCCAGATTCTGTTCCTACACATAGCATTATTAGGGAGTCTTCTCCAAATAATGGTTCCATTGATAGCTCCTTTTCAATGATGGAATTTTCCATAGCACTCATGTCTTGTAACAAAAAGGCCATTCAAAAGCCGGTGAAACGGTTGTTCAGCATCAGAAAATTGTTCGAAAAAAAATTCTTCGACGTCTCGACACTTGGGTCGAGTCGAACGGTTTCTTGTCAGATACTCAGTTTGGCTTCCGAAGAAAAGGGACGAATGATTGCCATGCATTACTTTCGTCTGACATCCAAATTGCCTTCGCTCAAAAACAACAAACGGCCTCTGTATTTTTAGACATTTAAGGAGCATTTGATTCAGTTTCCATTGATGTTCTTGCAGACAAGCTCCACCAACATGGACTTCCAGCAGTTATAAATAATTATTTGCACAACCTTTTATCAAAGAAGTGCATGTATTTTCCACATGGCAATTTGGCAACAATCAGAATTAGCTACATGGGTCTACCGCAAGGCTCATGCCTCAGTCCGCTCCTGTATAATTTCTATGTAATCGACATTGACAGCTGTCTCGTAACCCAAGTACACTAAGACAATTGGCAGATGATGGCGTGGTTTCAGTTACTGTACCCAAAGCTATTGATCTGCAAAAACCATTGCAAAATACCTTAGATAAATTGTCCGTTTGGGCTGTTCATCTGGGTATCGAATTCTCTGCGGAGAAAACAGAGCTGATCGTCTTTTCGAGAATCACGCAGCTTCATATGATGGGAAGAATGATCCAACAGGTTTTGACTTTCAAATACCTCGGGGTATGGTTTGATTCCGAGTCGAGTTTGTTCCGATGTAGACATGCATGGATCCAGGCGCCATACTTAATAGTCTGTTTCAACCTATGCGGTCCGGTTCAGTGCCGGCACAGTTCCATGCACGGACGCTTATATTCTTCTACACGCTTCAATGCGTGAATTCACACCTATCCGGCATCATTCCGTGTCGGTACTGAGCCGCACAATTCTGACTACATAACGAAGAACATTGGTGCCAGTGCACGGAACCGTGCCAACACTGAACCAGATTGTAAAAGTGCGAATTGACCTTAAAGGACTATTCACACTTATTCGTTCCGGTTTAGTTCCGTGACGGTTCAATGAATGTACAGTGGTTTTTTTTTTGTTAGAACCCTTCCGTTCCGGCACAGCAAATCCGCTGACAAACCGATTTCAGTGAAAATAATAAATATCGGTTATTCTTAACCGAATGTTCGAAGTGAACACACACGTTTTTCTTACAATCGAGATCGGCAAAACGAAGGTTCCTATCACAGCAAGGGCTGTAGTATAGGCATTACACCGTGATAAAAAGCAGCATCCCCGCAAGTGAGCTCTGCTTGTGCACCGACTTAGCATCAGTATCGACAGTGGACGCTATTGTGTTATACTCGAGCAGCAGCGGACAGTACCATACGTCTATTGTTTGCTACCCGCATCGCAGCCGTACAATCCTGAGTCAAGGTCACACTGAGCCACAACGGAGGAGTGAAATATTTTTTCTAACTTTTTCTTTTTATTTTTACTATTTATAGATTTTATTTTTCTTTCTTATTTCAAGTGCGGGAGACTCCTGTATGAATATGAATATTGATGACAATGGGGATGTCTCGGAAGAAGGCGAACCTTCAATGAACGAAGAACATTTAGAAGCTGAATCTGAATCCGAGATACCACCATCTCCCCCTCCGATCTCCCTCTGATATATTGCCTCCTCGTCGAAAAGTTTACCAAGACGGTGGCTCGGGAGGTCCGTGAGTGGTATACTTCCGGCTTAAATCCAAGACCAAGTCTCTTAGAGTCCTGAATATTGCACGGGACCTGACAAAACATTACTCGGCAATAAAATCAATTGACAAGGTTTCGCCAAACAAGTTACGCGTTGTTGTGCGTCCCCAACCCCATCCAAATTCAATTCTTTTTTTGGAATCTTTATTTATTCGATGAAAATAGGTTGGATCGCACCGAAACCGAAACACCGAAATTTCAAGTATCTGTTGTCGCTGTGTTAGTGTCTTTCCGTGCACACGAGTTACTGTACAGATTCAAGAAGAGAAAGAATTACTCAGCTCTGAGATTTGCTTGTTCAATAAAAAATCACATCCGAATATATATCGTTATCTCATTATATTGAAAAATACAAGCGAATCTCCATTCCTCAATCTTTAGTTTTCACTTACAACGAACTGTTACATCTGCTATCATACCACATAAGCAGTGCACAACCAGTCAATTTTGTCACGAGACGCCACTGGTTGTGTCCGACCTGAAGCAAGCAAACGAGATTGTCACAAAATGATCAAACAAAAACGTAAAGTGCTGACTCAAAACCAAAGCAAATACCTCCTGGTTTCAAACAACTTAGAGATGATAAGGAATACCCAGCACTTAATGGGGCTTCAAAAAACCCGAATGACCCCAAATCACAACCAGAAAATCAAACAAACGCTGGATTATTGAAATTATCTGATATCTTGGGATGGATATTAACAGCCTTCAATATTACTGATCTTCTAAAAAGCCTCCTAACTGCTTTACTGCCAACAGTAAGGACATTTTTAAAACAGTTAACTGAACAATGGCAACAATGTTTCGTACGAAACATTGATTGGAAAAGTTACGCGAGCTCGATATCTGAGACACTAGGAACATCACAGGAGCTTCCTCCGGAGGAAGAGTATACATTTTTGGCTGGCTTGATTCTCGACATTGCAATTCAAGCTCAGACGAAACGAGTACCCAGCGCGCAAACTAGTATGCGTTCTCCCAACCCATGGTGGGACAAAGAGTGCTCAGAGCTGAAAACGAAAAAGAAAGCTTCAGCCTTTTCCGTTCAGAAGGAACGGAACCCCCGATAATTATCGGAAATACGCGGCGCTAGAATTTCAAATGAAAAATCTGATTAAAGCTAAGAAACGCGGTTACTGGCGAAGGTTTGTTGACGGATTCACGAGAGAAACAGCAATGAGCACTCTTTGGAATACGCTCCGCTGCGAATGTTCATTTCATTAAACTGGAAAGAATTCAGTATCGTTGTTTGCGTATTGCCTTGGGTTGCATGCAATCAACTCATGCGATAAGTCTTGAACTACTGGCGGGCGTCTTACCGTTGAAAAACAGATTCTGGGATCTCTCATATCGACTGCTAATCCCATGCGACATCTTGAATCCGATGGTGATAGAAACAGACCCGTTTTATTTTTGACTACATGGCTCAGAATATAAATCCTTCTTCGTTTGTTCCCAATCGTGTTCATTTTGTGGATACTTCTAATTCTACTATGTTTTTCGACACATCCATGAAAGAAGAAATTCGTGAAATCCCGGATCCTGTACGCCCTCAAGAGATCCCAAAAATTTTTAATAATAAATTTAAAGAAGTCGACTGTAATAAAATGTTTTACACTGACGGATCATATCTCGACGGGTCCACTGGCTTCGGTATATTCAATGTAAAGTTCACCGTTTCCTATAAACTCAGTGATCCAGCTTCAGTTTACGTCGCAGAACTAGCTGAAATTCAGTATACCCTTGAGATCATTGACACTCTGCCCACAGATCACTACTTCATTCTATCGGACAGTATCAGTTCCATTGAGGCTCTCCGTTCAGTGAAGCCTGGAAAGCACTCACCGTATTTCATGGGGAAAATACGGAAACAATAGAGTGCTTTATCTGCAAAATCATATTAGATTACCTTGGCTTGGGTCCCCTCACATTGTTCCATACAGGGCAATGAGAGGGCGGACTCATTAGCCAATGTGGGCGCACTAGAAGGTGATATCTATGAAAGACCAATCTGCTTGAATGATTTTTTCAATTGCTGTCGTCAGAAAACTCTAGCCAGCTGGCAAAATACATGGAATAGTTACAATGGTTACACTCAATAATTCCACAGATATCGACGAAAGCTTGGTTCCGGGGGTTAGACGTGAACCGAGACTTTATTCGTGTAATGTCAAAGCGTATGTCTAATCATTATATCTTCAACGCGCATCTCTGTCGTGTGGGGCTCGCCGAGAGTGGTGACTGCGTTTGCTGTGAGGGTTATCATGACATCGAGCATGTTGTTTGGATGTGTGTCGAGTATTGTGATGCCAGGTCCCAACTCATAGGTTCCCTTCGGGCCCGAGGTATACCATCCTTCGTACCAGTCCGCGACGTCTTGGCAACTCGAAATCTTCCTTATAATAATATCTTCCTTATATTATTCCTTCCTTCTCTCTCTGTCTCGTCTACAGCTCTATCGCACTCTTCTTTATGCTGCTGAAAGTATGACCTGTATAAACGATGCTTCGGAGCATGCCCCTGCCTTGAAATGACTGAGTTGCTGAAAACTACCCAAAAACGCCACATCAACGTCAGAGCACACCAACAAAGCATCCCAGCCAAAGATAATCTCTCTCGTTACAATCTGAAGAACGTGAAGATCCAGAAAAAAAATATAAAAAATTTGTGCCACAAACGAATGATGTATTTTAATTCAAAATCAATATTTTGTAAATCCCACCCTCCTCACATTTCTTTACTAACTCTAGGGGAGTATGCCGCCCCCATATACGGCGTCTCTTCTTCTCCTATAACAACAAGCTAAAGCAAATGAGTCAAATAAAAATTTTATTATAAAAAACATAATAATGATAATATCGGTAACGACGAATTTAAATTTTCCGGACGGACTTTACACTGATGGCTAGCTGTACTGAATTGGTACTGTGCCGAATAGTACAATTGAAACAATTGAATTAATACGGGTGCCCGTACACGGTGCCGTGTACGGTGAATAGTCCTTAATTTTGTGAGAAATTTACTAATTACTCATTACGCCACCAGCGTAAATTCTACATCGTGAATCGTGATAACTTATTACATCTTATTATGTTTATTACATCTTGTGTTTCTATGAATCTTATTAAAAAACATTTGCTTAAGGGCAAATTATAAATCTTGTATTCAATGGGAAATGGGTGGATTTCTTGAAACTCTAATTATATATTAAAGAAAAATGAAGATTCACTTGCAAAATGATTAACTCGTGGCAGGCAGAGCTAAAATATTAAACACGAGAGAGGGGTTCATAATACCAAATATTGGTCAAAGCAGCTTATGAGTGGATTATCAATTCGTGAATTTTCACGCTTACTTGTCTAGATCACCGTTCTGGGCCATAGCTTTTATAACCATAAGAGCGATGTGAGTTTTTCCGGCTCCAGTGGGAAGATAAATGATCGTATTTTTTCTTAAACAGATCTCCTTCATTTGCCGCTGATAGTCCCGCGGTATAAAATCATCCATTTCCGTCGATCCGGCAATAGTAGTATCGAGAATATTCATAGTGTGATTCATCATTCACAAAACAAATACTGGAAATGAAATACAAATTACTCTAGAGGTAGGTATTTTAACTTTGATTCATACTTTGAAAATAACGAAACCCTAATTTTAAATTTTTTTTTTTGATATTTTCACTCCAACCGTATTCAACTCTGATTTAAACTGATGCAATCCATGCAATTTTCCATGAATATAAGAGTTGGCAGATTATATTATAGAAAATGATTGAAATGGAAAAACATCACAAATAACACTGAAAGAAAACGTCAGCCACATTTTGAATGAAATTTCATTCAATGCGATAAAATAAACCCGCTTGTGAGGAATTCTGGCAACCGTCAGAAGGCTGGCTGCATTCCGGCTGCTGTCAAAACTATTCAGGCGAAATTGCGTCATTATTTTGCCGTACGTGTCTTGTTTATTTCCCTCTATTTCTTTTTTCTTTTTTTTATTCGACTTCATTTGATATTCGTCAATCCCGCATGTACGTACAAAAAACGAATCTTGAGACGAGGTAAATGAGATTGAAATATGGTAATGTTTGGTAGTGAGAAAGCAATATTATTGGTAAAAACATTTATGATCAAACGAATGGAAAAATGTTTGAACATTGTAACCGTGGGCAGAATGGATCAAAAATCATTATTTAAATTGAAATTCGTATTTCCTGGAATTATGACAGATGAAACTGCAACTCTCATCATAGCAGCGTTTAGCCGACGACACGACCTGCCACTCGTCTATCGAAACTGTTTCGCAAATTTAAGTACCCCTCAGTAACTGGTAATGTCAAAACGAAATCACCTGAAAAATTATTAAAACTGGTAACACAAATTGATAAATTATTGATTTTAAATAACAATTAACGAAACCTTGGTTACCGCTTATTGAAGACTTGAGTAATGTAAACAAAACTAACTGCCTCGAGTGGAAAATCCTTATTTCGCGGCAAGTTGCAAGTTCTGCAGCATCATTAAACGTCAGGGCAGTGGATCGATTAGTTCAGCTGGGGCTCGAACATCTGAAAAAATTCTTGTAAGGCCAGCGCAATCAGGTTGCTGTACCGTACCTCTGTTCCGAAACTTTTTATCAGTCCAATTATCGAAATTAAGTATCGAAATATAAACGATAAAACAATCGATCCGGTATATTCGTACTATTCTACGAGATGCATGAAATTCGAGTGCAGTAAATCAAAGATACTTAAATATTTGGGCTTTATTTTTTAATCCATTCCAGAATCGCATTTCGTATACAGGTACGAATACACATATAAACCGAATTCATATTTGCTCTTTCTAACGACTTTTGAAAGTAAAACTATTTCAATTGTTCCACAAATCTTTGTATATTTGCACATCTGAGTTTGTTCCAAATCGTTCAATCCTCGTTGCTGATCAGCGTACATGTTGTAAAACAATACGCTGTCATATTTCAAACATTCGAGAAACTCCTCTACTTTTGCTCTGTTATTTTGAGACCTTCGCAAAACATATGTAAAATTTGATGAACATGAAAGACACTTGAAAAGTGCGGGAATCAAGCTTTTTAGGATCTGATCAAAATTATAGGTTCTTAAGTGCACATTGTAAACACCCATAAAAACAAGTTTGCTTCAAATAATTTGATAATTTATTCGCAAGCTGAAAATAGTCAGTAACTACGATTTCCCGTAAGGCATCTGGAACTTGTTGAAGTAGTCAAATGTCATTTCGGATACATTCAAACAATAAATTTCTTCGTTTATTCGGTGCAGACTGGCAATAAATTCCTAGTTTGATGACAATATATTAAGCTATAGTGATGTTTTGGAAACTCGATTGGATATTCCTGAAAAGAATGACCAGCATCATGAATGAGTTTGATAACACTACATTACAGGTAGAGCTACTGGATAGCAATGATGATGATATAAGATGACGCATGTCTGTCATGTCAAATTTGGATATTGGGCACCCAGTTCCAGTCCCAGTTCGGTTGGTTCAAATCCAAAAAGTTAAACTTGTTTGTTGTGAGAGTTTCTGAATCTGTCACCAGTCACGTTGAACGTCCCCAGAGGGACGAGTCCCCGGCCGATGGCTCGCGGCACCTTGAACAGCTACGTACATTCTCGATTTCTTTAGAATAATCTTTAGTTTTTATCGATTTGACGCTGATGGCACACAATTTAAAATAATATAACCGTTTCAAAACTTTCTCAAAAGGTTTGTTTATTTATTAGAGGGCTCCTTGGTAACAAGTTCGTGGAAACTTAAGCAGTGTTGCTATAGAAAATTATTTTTATCATTATCAAGGGGTCGCTATATTTTTGGTAACTGACGGTAAATCACTCACGAACACTTTTTATTCAGCTTTTCCTTCGGAGTGCCTGGTCGTGTCGTCGGTTTAGCCTTAGGCTGCAGACAGAGTGAGCGCGAGAAGCTGAACAGAGGTTGGTGCTGACCTAAGCAGGAAACGTGCTTACATCAAAACAGAGGGACCCTGTCAGAGTGAAAGCTGGGCCGATTTCTCACTTGTACTCTAAAAGAGTCGCTTTGATTCGCTACTAGTATCATTCTCGCTTTTGATTTGCCAATGTTAGTCACCAGCTCGGTTTCGCTTCTCGCGCCCACTATATCTACAGCTTAAGGCTAAACGTTTTCTACTAAGGCTGTGAACCATTTCGCGGTTAATTTTAACTTTTGGTTGAAATATATGACACTCGAGCGGTTATTTTGGAGTTGTCAAAAACAACCCTGTTCGAGGGCATGGTTATTTTTGACAGATCGATGGTTATTTTCCGACACTGAAATAAATCTTCCAATGAAAATTCTAATACCTTATGATCAAAAAAGAACCGGAACTTTATTAAAAAACGCAAAATTTAAATTTTCAATAAATTTCTTTATTATCACCTTCAAAGTACTCTCCTCCTGCGGCAATACATGCATGCCAACGCTTGATCCAATTTTCCATACAAGTTTTATAGGCCGCCGAAGGTATAGCCTTTAGTTCACGCAGCGAATTCTCTTTTATGATATCTATGGTCTCAAAACGCGTTCCCCGCAATGGCAATTTGAGTCTGGAGAAGAGGAAAAAGTCACACGGGGCCATATCTGAAGAGTACGGTCAGACCCTGTCAGCTTGGAGCGAAATCAATCTTCAGTTCAGCAACGCCATCGCACGGCGTCTCATTCAACATGTCATGTCAATGGGGTGTGCAGTACTGCTATTTTGGCGCGTACGAATTTGACATTTCTCTCCCCTACTTCTATGTACGAGATTCGATGCGGACTCGCCTGAGGGCGCCATGCTCGCAAAAAAGGATGTTGCCAAAGATGTGTTCAGGAAATGTGAGAGCTGGATATCTTGTTAATATGATGTCTTTGGTACGGTGCTTTATGATGATATTGGTTGAGTTTTTGGCCAAAAATCATCTCTTTGGCCACATCAACATGACGCTGTTTTTGAATGAAATTCAGCTTTTTTGGCACCAGCCGAGGATGCGTTTCAAACCCAAAACATCAGTTAAAATGTGTTCGGCTGGTCCATAAGAGATGCCCAATAACACAGCAATCTCTCTAATCGGTACAGAACGATTTTGCAACACGATTTGCTTCGCCGATTCAATGTTTTCTTCAGTAATAGATGTTGTTGGGCGGCCAGGGATATCATCATGATCCAAGCTTGTACGACCACCTTTGAAGCGTTTATACCACTCGTATGTCTGTGTTTTTCCTAGACACGATTAACCAAAGGCCTTTTCTAACATTTTCAACGTTTCGGAACACTTATGTCCATTTGCAACACAAAATTTGATGCACGCACGTTGTTCTAAATTTTCATCCATTTAAAAATCGCCACACGAAAATTTTTCAACTTCTTTGTATAGACGCCAAACAAAAACTAATCGTACGATATACGTCAAAATTTGACAGAATGTGTATAAAAGTGTTGCCAACGTTTAGAGAATAAAAGTTTACCGATTGAACAAGGGCGGGAATTTTAAAATGAAAATTCCGGTTCTTTTTTTATCATAAGGTATTAATTCTTTTGTTGAAATTATTTCCAGTGGAAAATAAACCTAAATAATTTTCCGTACGTCAAACTTTGAAATGGACGACCGCATACAGCCATTTGAAGTTTATTGATAGATAATACGACCAGTGTCGGAACATGTTTTGCAGTTCGAAACTTATTTCATAGAAAAATGACATATTCGATAACATATGGTGCAGTCAGTGTAAGTGGATTTTCATAAAATTGCCAATAAATCATTCAATTATCATAGACCGTTTTATCAACAGCAAATGTACGACCAACTTCGAGAAGCAGGTCAAAACTCGAAAAAACTATCAAAATGGCAAGAGATCCAAATAATTTGAAAACACTGCCTTCCTGGTTCCAGCCACATAATTTAATTATAAATCGTATGCAAAAATAAACCAAATTGAAATTTGAATAAATATAATTTTACTTTGTTAAATAAATAATTTTCATCTTGAATAATCAGTGTTCTTTTTTACAATATGCAACGCAATTAATTTTATCTCAAGATAGTTTGAATATCTATTCTTATCAATATCTTAGTATCTTCCAAAAATTATAGACCGCATTATATCATACGGTGCAAATATGATAGAAGCATAATTTCCACGTCACTTATAATTGCCTACGTCAACTTATTGCATTAGCCATTGTGAGCAATCTTAGTATCATGCGCATTAAAAGGACTTGTGGCAGGTAATTTCTTTCAGTGTGGAGAATTCATCTTTACTACACGCTTAGAAAAAGTTACTCAGAGTTTGAGCGACGACACGACCTGCCACTCGTCTATTAAAACTGTATCGCAAATCCAACTACCCCTCAGTAACTCGAAATGTCAGAACAAAATTACTTGAAAATTTGTTGAAACTGGCAACTCGATTTGATAAATTATTGATTTCGAATAACAGATACCTTGGATACTGTCATTCAAAAACATGTTTAGGTAGATAAACAAAACTAACTCGGAATCGATGCATACCAGTCGCGCTGTGTCTAAACACAAGAATCGGCCCTTAAAAGTTAGGTGAAGCGCTATGTTTTTGCGATACGAATATGTTATATTATTTTATTTGCACAACCAGTAATTGTATGCACCGGAAATTTGATACGAAAGCAGTTACCAATCAACTACATCAGCATCTCACACCATTAGAAAAATTCAAAAATGAATTGAAACTATTGCATAGTTTTCATAAAATCTTCAAATTTTGCGACTAAGAATTTCTTCTAAGCTAAGGCCATAGCTTTTATAACCATAAGAGCGACGTGAGTTTTTCCGGCTCCAGTGGGAAGATAAATGATCGTATTTTTTCTTAAACAGATCTCCTTCATTTGCCGCTGATAGTCCCGCGGTATAAAATCATCCATTTCCGTCGATCCGGCAATAGTAGTATCGAGAATATTCATAGTGTGATTCATCATTCACAAAACAAATACTGGAAATGAAATACAAATTACTCTAGAGGTAGGTATTTTAACTTTGATTCATACTTTGAAAATAACGAAACCCTAATTTTAAATTTTTTTTTTTGATATTTTCACTCCAACCGTATTCAACTCTGATTTAAACTGATGCAATCCATGCAATTTTCCATGAATATAAGAGTTGGCAGATTATATTATAGAAAATGATTGAAATGGAAAAACATCACAAATAACACTGAAAGAAAACGTCAGCCACATTTTGAATGAAATTTCATTCAATGCGATAAAATAAACCCGCTTGTGAGGAATTCTGGCAACCGTCAGAAGGCTGGCTGCATTCCGGCTGCTGTCAAAACTATTCAGGCGAAATTGCGTCATTATTTTGCCGTACGTGTCTTGTTTATTTCCCTCTATTTCTTTTTTCTTTTTTTTATTCGACTTCATTTGATATTCGTCAATCCCGCATGTACGTACAAAAAACGAATCTTGAGACGAGGTAAATGAGATTGAAATATGGTAATGTTTGGTAGTGAGAAAGCAATATTATTGGTAAAAACATTTATGATCAAACGAATGGAAAAATGTTTGAACATTGTAACCGTGGGCAGAATGGATCAAAAATCATTATTTAAATTGAAATTCGTATTTCCTGGAATTATGACAGATGAAACTGCAACTCTCATCATAGCAGCGTTTAGCCGACGACACGACCTGCCACTCGTCTATCGAAACTGTTTCGCAAATTTAAGTACCCCTCAGTAACTGGTAATGTCAAAACGAAATCACCTGAAAAATTATTAAAACTGGTAACACAAATTGATAAATTATTGATTTTAAATAACAATTAACGAAACCTTGGTTACCGCTTATTGAAGACTTGAGTAATGTAAACAAAACTAACTGCCTCGAGTGGAAAATCCTTATTTCGCGGCAAGTTGCAAGTTCTGCAGCATCATTAAACGTCAGGGCAGTGGATCGATTAGTTCAGCTGGGGCTCGAACATCTGAAAAAATTCTTGTAAGGCCAGCGCAATCAGGTTGCTGTACCGTACCTCTGTTCCGAAACTTTTTATCAGTCCAATTATCGAAATTAAGTATCGAAATATAAACGATAAAACAATCGATCCGGTATATTCGTACTATTCTACGAGATGCATGAAATTCGAGTGCAGTAAATCAAAGATACTTAAATATTTGGGCTTTATTTTTTAATCCATTCCAGAATCGCATTTCGTATACAGGTACGAATACACATATAAACCGAATTCATATTTGCTCTTTCTAACGACTTTTGAAAGTAAAACTATTTCAATTGTTCCACAAATCTTTGTATATTTGCACATCTGAGTTTGTTCCAAATCGTTCAATCCTCGTTGCTGATCAGCGTACATGTTGTAAAACAATACGCTGTCATATTTCAAACATTCGAGAAACTCCTCTACTTTTGCTCTGTTATTTTGAGACCTTCGCAAAACATATGTAAAATTTGATGAACATGAAAGACACTTGAAAAGTGCGGGAATCAAGCTTTTTAGGATCTGATCAAAATTATAGGTTCTTAAGTGCACATTGTAAACACCCATAAAAACAAGTTTGCTTCAAATAATTTGATAATTTATTCGCAAGCTGAAAATAGTCAGTAACTACGATTTCCCGTAAGGCATCTGGAACTTGTTGAAGTAGTCAAATGTCATTTCGGATACATTCAAACAATAAATTTCTTCGTTTATTCGGTGCAGACTGGCAATAAATTCCTAGTTTGATGACAATATATTAAGCTATAGTGATGTTTTGGAAACTCGATTGGATATTCCTGAAAAGAATGACCAGCATCATGAATGAGTTTGATAACACTACATTACAGGTAGAGCTACTGGATAGCAATGATGATGATATAAGATGACGCATGTCTGTCATGTCAAATTTGGATATTGGGCACCCAGTTCCAGTCCCAGTTCGGTTGGTTCAAATCCAAAAAGTTAAACTTGTTTGTTGTGAGAGTTTCTGAATCTGTCACCAGTCACGTTGAACGTCCCCAGAGGGACGAGTCCCCGGCCGATGGCTCGCGGCACCTTGAACAGCTACGTACATTCTCGATTTCTTTAGAATAATCTTTAGTTTTTATCGATTTGACGCTGATGGCACACAATTTAAAATAATATAACCGTTTCAAAACTTTCTCAAAAGGTTTGTTTATTTATTAGAGGGCTCCTTGGTAACAAGTTCGTGGAAACTTAAGCAGTGTTGCTATAGAAAATTATTTTTATCATTATCAAGGGGTCGCTATATTTTTGGTAACTGACGGTAAATCACTCACGAACACTTTTTATTCAGCTTTTCCTTCGGAGTGCCTGGTCGTGTCGTCGGTTTAGCCTTAGGCTGCAGACAGAGTGAGCGCGAGAAGCTGAACAGAGGTTGGTGCTGACCTAAGCAGGAAACGTGCTTACATCAAAACAGAGGGACCCTGTCAGAGTGAAAGCTGGGCCGATTTCTCACTTGTACTCTAAAAGAGTCGCTTTGATTCGCTACTAGTATCATTCTCGCTTTTGATTTGCCAATGTTAGTCACCAGCTCGGTTTCGCTTCTCGCGCCCACTATATCTACAGCTTAAGGCTAAACGTTTTCTACTAAGGCTGTGAACCATTTCGCGGTTAATTTTAACTTTTGGTTGAAATATATGACACTCGAGCGGTTATTTTGGAGTTGTCAAAAACAACCCTGTTCGAGGGCATGGTTATTTTTGACAGATCGATGGTTATTTTCCGACACTGAAATAAATCTTCCAATGAAAATTCTAATACCTTATGATCAAAAAAGAACCGGAACTTTATTAAAAAACGCAAAATTTAAATTTTCAATAAATTTCTTTATTATCACCTTCAAAGTACTCTCCTCCTGCGGCAATACATGCATGCCAACGCTTGATCCAATTTTCCATACAAGTTTTATAGGCCGCCGAAGGTATAGCCTTTAGTTCACGCAGCGAATTCTCTTTTATGATATCTATGGTCTCAAAACGCGTTCCCCGCAATGGCAATTTGAGTCTGGAGAAGAGGAAAAAGTCACACGGGGCCATATCTGAAGAGTACGGTCAGACCCTGTCAGCTTGGAGCGAAATCAATCTTCAGTTCAGCAACGCCATCGCACGGCGTCTCATTCAACATGTCATGTCAATGGGGTGTGCAGTACTGCTATTTTGGCGCGTACGAATTTGACATTTCTCTCCCCTACTTCTATGTACGAGATTCGATGCGGACTCGCCTGAGGGCGCCATGCTCGCAAAAAAGGATGTTGCCAAAGATGTGTTCAGGAAATGTGAGAGCTGGATATCTTGTTAATATGATGTCTTTGGTACGGTGCTTTATGATGATATTGGTTGAGTTTTTGGCCAAAAATCATCTCTTTGGCCACATCAACATGACGCTGTTTTTGAATGAAATTCAGCTTTTTTGGCACCAGCCGAGGATGCGTTTCAAACCCAAAACATCAGTTAAAATGTGTTCGGCTGGTCCATAAGAGATGCCCAATAACACAGCAATCTCTCTAATCGGTACAGAACGATTTTGCAACACGATTTGCTTCGCCGATTCAATGTTTTCTTCAGTAATAGATGTTGTTGGGCGGCCAGGGATATCATCATGATCCAAGCTTGTACGACCACCTTTGAAGCGTTTATACCACTCGTATGTCTGTGTTTTTCCTAGACACGATTAACCAAAGGCCTTTTCTAACATTTTCAACGTTTCGGAACACTTATGTCCATTTGCAACACAAAATTTGATGCACGCACGTTGTTCTAAATTTTCATCCATTTAAAAATCGCCACACGAAAATTTTTCAACTTCTTTGTATAGACGCCAAACAAAAACTAATCGTACGATATACGTCAAAATTTGACAGAATGTGTATAAAAGTGTTGCCAACGTTTAGAGAATAAAAGTTTACCGATTGAACAAGGGCGGGAATTTTAAAATGAAAATTCCGGTTCTTTTTTTATCATAAGGTATTAATTCTTTTGTTGAAATTATTTCCAGTGGAAAATAAACCTAAATAATTTTCCGTACGTCAAACTTTGAAATGGACGACCGCATACAGCCATTTGAAGTTTATTGATAGATAATACGACCAGTGTCGGAACATGTTTTGCAGTTCGAAACTTATTTCATAGAAAAATGACATATTCGATAACATATGGTGCAGTCAGTGTAAGTGGATTTTCATAAAATTGCCAATAAATCATTCAATTATCATAGACCGTTTTATCAACAGCAAATGTACGACCAACTTCGAGAAGCAGGTCAAAACTCGAAAAAACTATCAAAATGGCAAGAGATCCAAATAGTTTGAAAACACTGCCTTCCTGGTTCCAGCCACATAATTTAATTATAAATCGTATGCAAAAATAAACCAAATTGAAATTTGAATAAATATAATTTTACTTTGTTAAATAAATAATTTTCATCTTGAATAATCAGTGTTCTTTTTTACAATATGCAACGCAATTAATTTTATCTCAAGATAGTTTGAATATCTATTCTTATCAATATCTTAGTATCTTCCAAAAATTATAGACCGCATTATATCATACGGTGCAAATATGATAGAAGCATAATTTCCACGTCACTTATAATTGCCTACGTCAACTTATTGCATTAGCCATTGTGAGCAATCTTAGTATCATGCGCATTAAAAGGACTTGTGGCAGGTAATTTCTTTCAGTGTGGAGAATTCATCTTTACTACACGCTTAGAAAAAGTTACTCAGAGTTTGAGCGACGACACGACCTGCCACTCGTCTATTAAAACTGTATCGCAAATCCAACTACCCCTCAGTAACTCGAAATGTCAGAACAAAATTACTTGAAAATTTGTTGAAACTGGCAACTCGATTTGATAAATTATTGATTTCGAATAACAGATACCTTGGATACTGTCATTCAAAAACATGTTTAGGTAGATAAACAAAACTAACTCGGAATCGATGCATACCAGTCGCGCTGTGTCTAAACACAAGAATCGGCCCTTAAAAGTTAGGTGAAGCGCTATGTTTTTGCGATACGAATATGTTATATTATTTTATTTGCACAACCAGTAATTGTATGCACCGGAAATTTGATACGAAAGCAGTTACCAATCAACTACATCAGCATCTCACACCATTAGAAAAATTCAAAAATGAATTGAAACTATTGCATAGTTTTCATAAAATCTTCAAATTTTGCGACTAAGAATTTCTTCTAAGATCGTATCATCAGCATTACTATTTTTTCGCGCAATTGAGACAAACTTTTGTTTTATGACTTTTGCTGACCCTAGAATTGTTTTAGTATGACATCTGGATAATTCTTGGAAAATTCTCTTGAGAAGACTTGAAACGCATCTCCAATAAAGATCTTCATGGAAAACAATCAAGCTTTTAAGCATGATTTAGCAGAGAAATAACATAAATAAATGCATTTTATTGTTACTGATTCAATGTATAAAGGATCTTTGAAAATAGCTTAAATTTAATACTGGTGTTTCAAATCGACATCACAGAACGCAGCAATTTCATTATCGTTCTTTTCCCATTGATTTAAACTTCTGTAAGGGTTCTTCTAGTATTACGAAATAATGTTTTTGGTCTCAATTGAATGCATAATAAACGAAATAAACATCCTGCTCCACGTTTTTTTTTTTTCGAGTTTTAGAAACAGTAATTTTACTTGATTATTAGCAAATACACATTATAAAAAATTCAGTTTCGTCTTATGTCCATTTTATTGCAACAGATTTGGAAATATGTGGCTGCACACAAGAGAATAGATCGCTTTATTCCGAAATTAATCCTTTTTTTTCTTGCATTTTCGTTTCAATGGAACGGGGTAGTTTTCCAGTTTGTTTGTTTATTTCTATAATTGCGGTTCCTTGACAAATAACGCATAGCAACCAGAACAGTGTTGCCTAAAAAGAATAATTTTATCATTATCAAGGGGCCGCTAAATTTGTGGTAACTGACGGAAAATCACTCACAGACACTTTTTATTTCGATTTTGCTTCGGAGTGCCTGGTCGTGTCGTCGGTTTGAGTACTAGTTACTCATTTTCAAATGATACATGGACGTCAAAAATTGAGTAGTTATCATCAATGATATTGAGTAACTTCTACTCTAAATTTGAGTTTAACGGAAGAATTCGTTTTTCTGTCACTATTCGCAAGATCAGTCTAAAAGTTGTAATAACCATTTGTAGCAACAGGTTGTATTTTTTGTTAGTGAGATCGCGTGTTTCGAGGGTGAGTCGCTTAACACAAACGGTGTTGTGTCTGCAAAAACCGGAATGATGAACTCCGTGTTGTGCTTTAGAATGGAAGCGAATATGCTCAAATGTCATTTATGAAGAATAAGTGTATAATTGGTGCCTGAGCATAACTGACATGTATGTTAATTTGCGATTGACACACAACTCCAAGCGACCACCACTTGATATAGTATTGAGTTCAATTACTTAATATTTTAATACAATACACTCAGAAAAGGAGCAATTTTTTTGCAAATTTGGTATATGTGAAATAAAATTTCACTCAAAATTTGAGTGATAGTTACTCTATTTTTGGTACACGTACAAATTAAGTATTACTCAGTAAATGAGTAGATTTTACCCAAATACCGTTTCCAGTGGAAGAACTCAAATTTGAGTAACTTTGGAGTTACTCTAAATTAGAGTTGTTCCACTTTTTCTGTAGATGAGTGAGATCTTACTTATTTTTGAGTAACTATTTTTAAGCGTGTAGCCCTTACACGTGACAATATTATTGTCAATCCAAAGTATTGTCAATACCGTCAATCCAATTGACTTGGTAACTTGAGTCTGCATGTTTCGAAAAAATCAAGCGTTTGGAGCTTCAATTATTGCAAATGAATATTAAAATATAGAGAGAAGAGATTATTGCGCATATTTAACAGTTTCTCTCTGGAGAGAAAGTATTGTTGGATTGATAAGCAGTTTTGATTTTTTTGACAATATTTTCGTCAATCCAATGAAGTCTCCATTACACGATCAAAAGTATTGTCAATACTCCTTGTATTGACAATAATATTGTCTCGTGTAAGGGTCGCTTTTTAGTAATGACATTTTTAATGGTCGTGAAAGGGCCGCTTCAGGTTAGCGCTGCCAGGCCATTTTTCCAAAAATCAGTATTTTGCGCAAAAAAAGGTCCCACGACAACCTTTTCTCATGTCTATTCAAGCTAAAAACCAAAATCGGTATTTATCTGTATGATCCGTGAATTATCGGTATTTCTTCAATTCCTTTCAATTCCGAATCGGCGAGAAATTTTCATTCGGAATTCCATGTGGAAATCATATGGAATTCCGAATCAATTCCAACTCCAGTGCAACAACCGATTCCGAATGAATTTCGCCTACAACCGGTTGATTCGGAAATCATTCGGAATTGAGTGAGAAGATGCGGACTCAAATGTCATTTCGTCTTCTTCTTCTTCTTTCCCGATTTTGCACGTTTTCGTGCTAATTTTCAGTTTATTTTTAAACGAAAACATCATATAACTCATATAAAAATTTAAATCTTCATGTTTTTCGGCTATACAGAACTAGTAAATAACCAGTTCTTCTTAGAATTCCAACATGAACTGTTGAAATTTGCTGGAAAAATAACAAAACGGCCTACCTTAGTCAGCATCATCCATTCCTCTAGCTGGAGTGTAGTGAAATGGCTTTAGCAGAGATGCCAGGTAAAAATTTCAAATATCTGCAGACAGGGTCTGTAAATCTGAAAAAAAATCTGCAGTCAGAAGTATGTCTTGCTGGCAGCAATTTCTCTATAAAGTATGACACGCAAAACTGACTTGGCGAGCAAAAAAAAAAAAAAAAAGAAAAGGTCCCGGAAATTTCAAAAGTCTGTAAATATAGACGAAAGTCTGTGAGAATTTCAAAAATCTGCAAAAGTTTGCGAGAATTTCAAAAGTCTGTAAAAGTCTGCACAACAAAAAATGTCTGCAGCACTATACCCTAAATCTGCAGATTTACAGACAAATCTGCAGACCTGGCATCTCTGGGCTTTAGTCGCCTAAATTTTACACTAACACATTCATAAAATGAGCGAATATTCAATGACATTTATAATGTCACTGTCAATCAGGTTGATAAGCAGCCAGCTCAGGCGAAAATTCTAGCACTGAACCGATCGAGCACTAAAAAATCATGCAGTCGAGTAAGAATTCATTGCTCATTCCGTCATTTCGATAATGTGGGCTTGTGCGCGGCGGGTAGATTTCCCCCCAGACGGCTGGCTATGTTTGCAGCTATTTTTCTGACAGAATTCCGGCAAAAGTCTGGTAACAATGCAACAACCGTTTCCGGCAGAGAATTTCGTCTAGCGGTTAGGTTCTGTTTCTGTCAGATTCTTTCCATACAAGAATGGCAGAACCGTTTTGAATCGGTTCTACATTTTTAGCGTCATGGTTTCATTTTTTCTTTAAAAAGTACGCATGAAAGGCAACCCTTCATAATAATAATTATGGAAAACGTTTGCTGCCAATAACAGTGCTTTCTCACTACCCAACATACCCATATTTCAATCTCATTTAACTCGTCTCAAGATTCGTTTTTTGTATGCACATGCGAGGTTGACGAATATCAAATGAAGTCGAATTAAAAACAAGGAAGAGAGAAATAAACAAGACACATATGGCCAGATAATGACGCAATTTCGTCTGGACAATTTTGACAGCAGCCGGAAGGCAGTCAGCCTTCTGACGGTTGCCAGAATTCCTCACAAGCGGGTGGACCCGTCATTCGCATTTATCGTTCGATTTTTCATTAGGGCGTATAAGCGTATATAAGTGACAGTTTATCTTCAATCACTCTCTCTTTCGATTATTGTGATGTGATTAAAAAGATTTTCTTTGATATCACTATTCTGTTTGAAAGTCGAAAGTTTCGGGTATCATTTCATGCAAAGAGTTGAGTGATAAACGGTGAAACCGCTTGGTAATTAATAAAAGAGAAAGTAAACAAAGAGAAACTGTCACTTGCTTATACGCCCTTTTGAAAGATTAACCGAGATTTTCTCTTTCTTCACAGCCAGAGATGCCAATTTTGCTACAAATTTGCAGATTGCTTATGAAGTGCTGCAGATATTTCTTGTTGCAGACTTTTGAAATTCGAGTTTATCGCTGACTTCTGTCCAAATTTAAAGACTTTTCAATTGACTGCACTGTTTTGTTTTTGCTCGCCAAGCCATATGTGTGTCATATTTTGTAGAGATATGAAATTCCGCAGACAATTTTCAGATTCACAGACTTTTGCAACCCTGTCTGAAATTCTATTTGAAATTTTTACCTGGCATCTCTGTTCCCAGCACACATTCTTCTGCGTGCCGCTGCCGCGTTTGCATTTAGGATACGATTCGTGCCGAAAATGTGAAACAAAGATGGTGGAAACATCTTTTACCCTACAGATATCAAAAATTAGTGATTATTTTTTTACCATTGGTTTCACTCAAGAAATTTAATCAAGAAATGTGTACATATATTGATGAAGGACTGCTGTAGTTTACAATTTACGGAAAACCCGCATCTTGAAATGGATTGAAAATGTGGAAATATAAACGATGCAATTAAATATTAAACTTATACTACTAACGAGGTTTTCCATAGATTCAAAGTGTCAATAAAGTGATGTTTACAGGATAATCAAAACTGTAAAATGTGGAAAAGTTATTTTCGCAAGTGTGGAGATGCTGAAAAGAGCAAGTGAAAAGCTGTTCATAAGTAACTGTAAAGGCAGGTTAGCAAGAATTCTTTTTCTTGCCAAATGGAATGAATTTGTTATAAACTGACCGTGGGAACTCATCGTGTTACGTTACATATGATAATTTTCCAACTAGTGAAGCCGTGCTTCGATTTTTTGGCATTCCTGGACCACTATCCAATGCCTGTCGATGCCGACACGGTTAAACGAATATAAACAATGGAAAACGAATCAGTCAAATCGGAACCGAACAGTAAAACGAGACGATCCAGGGGACATAACGGAGGAAACAATAGCAGCACATTGGGATCTCACAGAGACCGAACAAGACACTCTCACAGAAATAATCATATGCGAAATAAACGACCGGATATGGCCCCTTTTCAAACTAGTGTGAACATTGGTGACGATAGCCGCGATGGACAGGAAGTGATAGAAGTTCAAATTTTACCACAGGATGAAACCTGGGGAGAAAATACAACCGCTATAACAGGAAATACCTCCGAGCAGAGCATATCTATGGAAGACGTCAGCTATTGGCAAATGTCCGATGATACAGGAATAGGATTTGCGTGTCAGCGATATCTGGAAAGGACTTTATCGATGTTGTTATGTACTGTAGCTTTCATAAGTCCATTAGTGATGGC